>NC_136517.1:78267755-78315255 GCF_053919585.1 Euprymna scolopes
TACAATATATATGTATACGCTATATATATACATATATATATACCATATATATATATACATACCATATATTGTGTGTATGTATACGTATATATATTTTATGTGTATATATATGTGCATGTATATATATGTGTGTGTGTGTGTGCATATTCTTTATATATATATATGTATATATAATAAATGTGTATATATATGCATCCTCTTTTCACGGTTTGTATCTGTATCCTTCTCTTTGCACTCTCCCTCTCTCTCTCTCTCTCATTTACTTGTTGGACTCTCTCTCTCTCTCTCTCTTTCTTTCTCTCTCTCTCGTTTACCCGTTGGACTCTCTTTCTCTCTCTCTCTCTCTCTCTCTCTCTCTCTCTCTCTCGGTTGCTCATTCAAACTCTTGCGCTCTCTCTCTTTCTCTGTCTCTCTCTCTCTTTCACTCTCTCGGTTGCTCATTGGAACTCTCTCTCTCGGTTGCTCCATTGAACACTCTCTCTCTCTCTCTGTCTCGGTTGCTCATTCGAACACTCTCTCTCTCTCTCTCTCTCGGTTGCTCATTCGAACACACACTCTCTCTCTCTCTCTCTCGGTTGCTCATTCGAACTCTCTGTCTCTCTCTCTCTCTCTCTCTGTCTCCTGGTTGCTCATTCGAACTCTCTGTCTGTCTGTCTGTCTGTCTGTCTGTCTGTCTCTCTCTCTCTCTCTCTCTCTCCTGGTTGCTCATTCGAACTCTCTCTGTCTGTCGGTTGCTCATTCGAACTTTCTCTCTCTCTGTCTCTCGGTTGCTCAATTGAACACTCTCGTCTCTCGGTTGCTCATTCGAACTCTCTCTCTCTCTCTTTCTCCCTCTCTCTCTCCCTCTCTCTCTCTCTCTCCCTCTCTCTCTCTCTCTCTCTCTCTCTCTCTCTCTCTCTCTCGTTTGCTTTTTCGATTTCTTACCCCTTTGTCCCTTTATTTTTTCATCCCGCTTTTACTTATTCTACTTTCGTATAATTTTTTCCTCGTTTCTCTTTTTCCATTTCCTCCTTTTTCATTTCAGTCTCATTTGATTATTTCTTCAACCACATTTCATCTTTACGTAATCATCCTTGTGTCGCTAAGCGAGCGTCGTCGTCACGGCCAACCAATGTCTTTTGAGACTCGCTCAAATGTCGCGTTTCAAAAGACGAACTAATGAAAGGAAGCGCGACGGACGTACAGACGACATTTTCTCCTGCGCGTATTTATAATAGAACGAATAATTCTACGACTTAATAAAAATTATTTTAAGCATATTCTCATATATTTTCTCCAGTGGGTAAAAAAATGTTCAGCTATTTTTCTGCTTTATAACTTTTTTGAAAAACTATTTTTTATATAAACTTTTCTTTTTTTTTTTTTTTTTTTTTCTTTTTTTTTTTTTTTTTTTTTCTTTTTTTTTTTTTTTTTTTTTGTTAAAATATTTTCTCGATGCAATTTTTAAATGCGTAGTTTCCGGCATATTTGAAAGGAAAGTTGTAACTTGAAATAATTGTAAGAATAAAAGACGAACGCCTGGATTGGTGGTAGGTAGAGAAGGCGTGATAAGAGGAGCAGTGTGAGTGAGTGTTTGGATATGAGAGAAAGTCGACAAATTGAAAGGGAATTGAGGAGTTTGAAGATTGGAGAGAGAAATGGTGAAGAACAGAACGGATGATGGGGGAGTGGGAAGAAGTGAATGAATGAGTCGATAAGAGATACGGAAGGCTAGTGTTAGGGTTGATGAGGACGAAAGAGGGCGAGTGTTAGGGTTGATGAGGACGAAAGAGGGCGAGTGTTAGGGTTGATGAGGGCGAAAGAGGGCGAGTGTTAGGGTTGATGGGGGCGAGAGAGGGCGAGTGTTAGGGTTGATGGGGGCGAAAGGCGAGTGTTGAGGGTTCCTATTTACAATGCCTCCCCACGGGACAGAGTTAGACACCAGGGTCGTTGAGTGTTGAGGGTTGATGGGGGCGAAAGAAGGCGAGTGTTAGGGTTGATGGGGGCGAAAGAGGGCGAGTGTTAGGGTTGATGGGGGCGAAAGAAGGCGAGTGTTGAGGGTTGATGGGGGCGAAAGAGGGCGAATGTTGAGAGTTGATGGGGGCGAAAGAGGGCGAGTGTTAGGGTTGATGGGGGCGAAAGAAGGCGAGTGTTAGGGTTGATGGGGGCGAAAGAGGGCGAGTGTTAGGGTTGATGGGGGCGAAAGAAGGCGAGTGTTAGGGTTGATGGGGGCGAAAGAAGGCGAGTGTTAGGGTTGATGGGGGCGAAAGAGGGCGAGTGTTAGGGTTGATGGGGGCGAAAGAGGGCGAGTGTTAGGGTTGATGGGGGCGAAAGAGGGCGAGTGTTGAGGGTTGATGGGGGCGAAAGAGGGCGAGTGTTAGGGTTGATGAGGACGAAAGAGGGCGAGTGTTAGGGTTGATGGGGGCGAAAGTGTGCGAGTGTTAGGGTTGATGGGGGCGAAAGAAGGCGAGTGTTAGGGTTGATGGGGGCGAAAGAAGGCGAGTGTTGGGGGTTGATGGGGGCGAAAGAAGGCGAGTGTTGGGGTTGATGGGGGGGGGCGAAAGAAGGCGAGTATTGGGGTTGATGGGGGGGGGGGGCGAAAGAAGGCTAGTGTTGGGGTCGATGGGGGCGAAAGAATGCGAGTGTTGGGGTTGATGGGGGCGAAAGAAGGCGAGTGTTAGGGTTGATGGGGGGGCGAAAGAAGGCGAGTGTTGGGGTTGATGGGGGGGGCGAAAGAAGGCGAGTGTTGGGGTTGATGGGGGGGGGCGAAAGAAGGCGAGTGTTGGGGTTGATGGGGGGAGCGAAAGAAGGCTAGTGTTGGGGTCGATGGGGCGAAAGAAGGCAAGTGTTGAGGGTTGATGGGGGCGAAAGAAGGCGAGTGTTGGGGTTGATGGGGGCGAAAGAAGGCGAGTGTTGGGGGTTGATGGGGGCGAAAGAAGGCGAGTGTTGGGGTTGATTGGGGCGAAAGAAGGCGCGTTTTGGGGTGGATGGGCGAATGAAGACGAATGTTAATGTGGATGGGAGCGAAAGAAGGTGATCCTTATGCTTGATGGGGACGAAAGAAGGCGATCGTTATGCTTGATGGGGGCGAAAGAAGGCGAATGTTAGCGCTGAGGGGAGGGGTGAAAGAAGGCAAATGTTAGGGTTGATGGGGGCAAAAGAAGGCAAATTTTAAGGTTTATTGGGCGAAAGTAGGCGAATATTAGAGTGGATGAGGGCGAGATAAGGCAGATGTTTGAGTGGGAGAAAAAGGGGCTGAATGTTAAGATTGATGGCAGCTAAAAAACGTGAATGTAGGAGTGAATGGGAAAGAGGCTGAATGAGAGTATATGGAAGAGAGAAAGCAAATGTTGGAGTAGATGGGACAAAGAGGATTAATAGGAGAGAAAGGAGATGAATGTTAATGTGGATGGAAGGTAAAAAAAAGGTGAATAAGAGTGATGTTTTAATACTTATTGGTAATTTTTACAAAATTACCATGACGCTCCTCCCCCTCCGACTACAGCATGATTGTTTTCAAGTCCTATATAAACAAATTCTTAGCCATCCTCTTTATAAATCAAATTCTGACCAGCTGCAAATATCCTTACCAGTTTTCACGATGTTGTCTCACCTTATAGTTAACATTAATCCTTATCCTCGAGTGGCCCTTGAACCTTATTAAACGATATTAGTAAAAAAAACTCGGTGGTATCTTCATTTTCACGAAATGCTACCACTTCCTTTTTACCCTTTTGTCATAAAACTAAATTAAAATAAACTCTCTCTTTCGCTCTCTCTTTCGCTCTGTCTCTCTCTTTCGCTCTCTCTTTCGCTCTCTCTCTCTCTCTCTTTCGCTCTCTCT
Source organism: Euprymna scolopes (assembly GCF_053919585.1). NCBI lineage: Eukaryota > Metazoa > Mollusca > Cephalopoda > Sepiida > Sepiolidae > Euprymna > Euprymna scolopes. The sequence goes on from NC_136517.1 coordinate 78,271,579, forward strand.
CTCTCTTTCGCTCTCTCTCTCTCTCTTTCGCTCTCTCTCTCTTTCGCTCTCTCTTTCGCTCTGTCTCTCTCTTTCGCTCTGTCTCTCTCTTTCGCTCTGTCTCTCTCTTTCGCTCTCTCTCTCTCTTTCGCTCTCTCTCTCTCTTTCGCTCTCTCTCTCTCTTTCGCTCTCTCTCTCTCTCTTTCGCTCTCTCTCTCTCTCTTTCACTCTCTCTCTTTCACTCTCTCTCTTTCGCTCTCTCTCTCTCTTTCACTCTCTCTCTCTCTTTCACTCTCTCTCTCTTTCACTCTCTCTCTCTTTCACTCTCTCTCTCTCTTTCACTCTCTCTCTCTCTTTCACTCTCTCTCTCTCTTTCACTCTCTCTCTCTCTTTCACTCTCTCTCTCTCTTTCACTCTCTCTCTCTCTTTCACTCTCTCTCTCTCTTTCGCTCTCTCTCTCTCTTTTGCTCTCTCTCTCTTTCGCTCTCTCTCTTTCGCTCACTCTCTCTCTCTTTCGCTCTCTCTCTCTCTTTCGCTCTCTCTCTCTCTCTCTTTCGCTCTCTCTCTCTCACTCTCTCTCTCTTTCACTCTCTCTCTCTCTCTTTCACTCTCTCTCTCTCTTTCACTCTCTCTCTCTCTTTCACTCTCTCTTTCTCTTTGTTTGTCTCTCTTTCTGTCTCTCTATCTTTCTGTCTCTCTCACTTTCTTGCTTGCGCTCTCTCTCTCTCTCTTTTGCTTGCTCTCTCTGTTGCTTGTTCTCTCTCTCTCTCTTGCTTTCTCCCTCCCTCTCTCTTGCTTTCTCCCTCCCTCTCTCTTGCTTGCTCTCTCTCACTCACTCACTCACTCTCTCTTGCTCACTCTCTCTCTCTTGCTCTCTCTCTCTTGCTTGCTCTCTCTCTCTCTTGCTTGCTCTCTCTCTCTCTCTTGCTTGCTCTCTCTCTCTCTCTTGCTTGCTCTCTCTCTCTCTCTCTTGCTCTCTCTCTCTCTTGCTCTCTCTCTCTTGCTCTCTCTCTTGCTCTCTCTCTTGCTCTCTCTCTTGCTCTCTCTCTCTCTTGCTTGCTCTCTCTCTCTTGCTTGCTCTCTCTCTTGCTTGCTCTCTCTCTCTCTCTTGCTTGCTTGCTTGCTCTTTCTCTCTTGCTTGCTTGCTCTTTCTCTCTTGCTTGCTCTCTCTCTCTTTCTCTCTCTCTTTCTCTTTGTCTCTCTCTCTTTCTCTCTCTCTCTCTTTCTGTCTCTCTCTTTTTCTGTCTCTCTCTCTTTCTGTCTCTCTCTCTCTCTCTCTTTCTGTCTCTCTCTTTTTCTGTCTCTCTCTCTTTCTGTCTCTCTCTCTCTCTTTCTGTCTCTCTCTCTCTCTCTTTCTGTCTCTCTCTCTCTCTTTCTGTCTCTCTCTCTCTTTCTGTCTCTCTCTCTCTCTTTCTGTCTCTCTCTCTTTCTTGCTCTCTCTCTCTCTTTCTGTCTCTCTCTCTTTCTGTCTCTCTCTCTTGCTCTCTCTCTCTTTCTGTCTCTCTCTCTCTCTTGCTCTCTCTCAGAGTCTACATCTAAACGCACTTGTAACTAGTAGCTCTGTTCCCACATTTATTATCATTGGTTAATAATTTTTCGAGTGATACCTGTATATACAAGTATAGAAACATGTTCAAATGGTCTTCTGCCTGGTACCGGCATTGACGGCTATATCTCTCCACCTATCTATCTCCATTGAAGTATTCATGAATTCATTGTTGCTCATCAGTTTTTTGATGTTGCCTAGTGGTTCAAACTGTAAACGTATGTTTCTCGTTATCATCCTCTGCTTCTTTTAAAGAGTTTGATATATTGCCATAGTTTTCTTTGCAGTTGTATTGACACTATGTTGCAGTTTCTTTCTGTCCGAGCAATGCCCGTGCTGGACGGTTGTCCTGACCATTCTACCTAGAGGTATCTTCTGCTCAGCACAATAAAATCCGAAACCATGAACATGAGAATTATTTAGGTTAGCTTCTATATTGTATCAGTCACCTGCTTTCCATGACGTCGCGTTACCCTGACTTGGGCGTGGGGTAAAGTGGGTTCTCGATCATGCACAAGGGTATCCCACAGATTAGCGGAGAGAAGAAGTTGCTTTACGTTTCCTTTGACAGTAGCACTGTCCCACTATCTGTATAGAAACATAAACTTATTCAATTTTATGAAGGCACCAAGCAAATGTGTGTGTGTGCAGTCAGCACCAACCCTAACCAGGGTTTAACCGGCTTCCTCCAAAGGAGGAAGTTTCATGAGAGTATGAAATTCACAAGCGGTCCCCAATCGCATGTATATCCTCGTTAGGGGAGATGACGTTAGGTTTTTGCAACTTTTTGCAAGGAGGTGTCGACGTCCTCCTACATACAGCACCTGGACTTCCCAAATTGGTCACCCATTTTAGTAATGCCCAGGTTCAATGTTGCTTAACTTCGGTGATCTGACGAACGAATAAATATTAGAAGATATAAAAAACATGAAGATGTTTACTTGGCCTAAAATTTAACAAACATTGATTTTATTGGGTTTTTTTTTCCTTTTGCAAAATTCAATCATGTTTTGCAAAGCCAATAAACAAAACAAAAATCAAGTTTCCTTTATAAAACAACAAAACTAAATACCATAAGCAAATATTTTGAGATATAAAAAAACTTGAAGTCTAAAAACATTTATCAAAATAGCCATATTTAGTATTAATAACTTGAAAAGGATTGATATGCCGTAAATCGAAACAACCAAACCAAACACCACGAATAAATAATCGGAGATATATGGAACTGGAAGCATGCTATCTTTTACGAAAATGACTGAATTCAGCATTAATTAACCCGAAAAGGGTTGATATACCGTAAAACAAAGCAACTAAACCAACTAATCGCACTCGAGATGGGCATATTTGCTGATGACACTATGTTCTATTCCCGGTTGATGGGCAAATCGGATACACACACACACGGGCAAGACAATGGCTAAATTCTTTGGAAAATCTTACAGTCTACAGGAATGCGGCGAAATGTCATATTTAATGCTACCAAAACTAAGGCTGCTTTCCTTCTATAATATATATCTCGCCTGTCTGTCTGTATATATGTATCTGTGTATGTACGTCTACCTAAAACTTTCGACAGAGGTAACGGATTTTCACGAGATTGGCATCGTTTTGAAGCTCGACCCTTTCAGACGACAAATATCGAAAATCGACTAAAAACATTAAGCTCTTCACCCTCAACTGGGCCTTTTTCTACACGGGGGGTCGCTTTTTTCACCGATATTTTCGAAAGTCATCCCCTCTTTTCAATTGACTAGCCTTAATTTAAACCTTAGCTACTTCCGGTTTGGCGATGGGCGCAACAGCAAAGATGTCACGTTTGTTTTGTTTTCACGTTCTTTTCCTCCTTCACGATACAGGTTCGAGCCTGCCTGCCTACTACCACTTTGTTTTTTTTTGTTTTTTCTTTTCAACACACACCTCCAAACGCCCGGCATCCAGGCTAGTCTATATATATAAAAGCGAAAATGTATGTGTGTATGTATGTTCGCTTTTCCTCGATGTCCACGAAAGGCTTCTTTCAAAGAAGCGCTTGCTCGCTTCACAACTTCTTAAAACTTTTTATATCATCTATAAATTGTAATATCTCAGAGTTATCCACGGAGCTCGCCTGTCTATTTAATTTTATTGACTTTCAAACGTTAATTATTCCACATTTCCCGCATCGGCACGCGTTACATTCGGTTTTCGGTATAAAAAAAAAGCGAAACTCGACTCTAACCACAAGCCGAAAGCTAGTTGTCTCAAGAGAGCGAAGTAACGTTTGTTCAATGCCGACTTCGTCATATCAGACTGTAGCTTTCATTTCGCTCCTCCTAATAAACAGGGAGCGGATTTTTAAAAACAAACAAACCGATTTATTCAAAACTGTCCCGCACAAAATCGTAACTGCTAAATACCTATCGCTGTCACGTCAATCAAAAACGCGCACCTGTTTGTTTTTTTTAACACTTTACTATTTTCCAACTGCGTGTCGTCAACGCTTCGGGCTTTTTTCACATACCCCGAAAAACACCCGGGCAACGCCGGGTACCCCTCGCTAGTTAACTATAAAACGCGAAAATCAAACTACATGAATAACTGTTGTAAGATGGGAAATACGTGAAGAATAAAAACCTGTTTCAAAGTAATTAGATTCGACATTAAATAACCCGAAAAGGGTTGATATGCCGTAAAACAAAACCACCAAACCTTTGACAACTATAAGAACAAAAAACGGTATTTGGCCTTTGTGCCAAGATCATAGTGTAGTATCTGTTCCGATGCTGCCCTTCACCTTCTCGGTCAGTGGAGAAGAAATCCTTCATGACTGAGACAATTTTTATTTTTGTTCTTATCGAGAGTGCCTCTTTTTCAGGAGCTGGATTTTTCCCACATTAAAAACCGACTTTGTGTCTAACACTGTCCTTGTGGTGAGGCATATAAATAGGAAAAAAAAAACACAGTATCTGGCCTTCGTGCAAAGATCAGAGTGTAGTAACTGTTCTGATGCTACGATTCACCTTTTCTATCAGTGGAGGAGAAATCCTTCATGACTGAGACAATTTTTACTTTTGTTCCTATCCAGAGTGACCCTTTTTGCGGAGCTGGGTTTCCCCACATTGAAAACCGACCTTGTGTCTAACTCTGCCCTCGTAGGGAGACAAATAAATAGGAATGTTTACAACCACCAATTACCATGACTGACCTTTCCGAGAGTCCAACCTGTTAATCTCCTCGTCCTGACATTGTTCGATCCCATGAAATAGAATAAGTGCTTAAAAAAAGTTACCAGGTTTGTGGCAAAGTAATATAAGCTCCCTTTATCGAGCTAGAAATATTCTTATACCTGTCATTATCTCTATAAAGCCATCGTTTGATCGTCTATGGAGTATTGGTGTTACACTTGGTCTTGCACACCAACCACTTATCTTTCTCACTTGGACAAGCAGGAAAAATTAATTTATGACCTAATCGATTCCGCATTGACTGCCAAGTTCCAGCCACTGTCGCATCTCCGTAGTATTGAATTTTGTGTAATTATCTTATGAGTACTTTTCCAGATAGGACAATAAGACAACACAGAGTGTGAAATGGAAAGGGAAAAATTCAAATCGGAAAATACGAAAACGAAAAACATGTCGGAACAATGACAAAAAAGTAGCGACCAATGACTAGAAAAATCTCGAAAACAATTAAAAAGAAAAAAGATATCCAAATTAAACCCCTGGAGATTTAAAGTTTGCTAATAAGTGTTGATAGTTGGGGCGGGGTAAGAACGGACTTCAAGATAACGAGAACGTCGGCGTCATTTTATTGAATGTTTTCTTGGCTTTTATTTTTATACATATATGGGAACACGATGAGAATTAGCAGCGAACCGGATGTTAACGCATCCACCATGAGAGACAAAATGAAAAATCGTCTTTTGCACATGGCTCCACGCATCGCTTCCGCTTGGGAAGAAAAGAAAATAAGATAACCACAAAATAATTATCGACCAATGGCAGAGCTCCACGCCTAAAATAAACACCTCAAATATCACAGTGGCTGGGAGCCGATGTGCCACTATAAAACGAGGGATATGAGGGAACCAGAAGGAGGAAAGAGGAGATTCGCCCTGCTGCGTCAGTGAACGCACGGACAGATTCTCCCACCCGACCTAAAGAGATGAAGAAGAAAAAGAAATAAGGCACCAGTGAACTGAAGCCGATGACGCTCTCATGTTATGGGCCAAACGCCTTCAATTCTAAACAATGCCTAATTCACACAAACCAAAGAAGAGAGGAGGAAAAGGAAGACGAAGGCGCCTGGCTGCTAGCTGCTAATGAAAAAGTCACTCGCTTTCCAGTTATAAGCCAGGACACGCATCACCGACAGCAGGATAACCGGCCTACCCTAACCCTCTCCATCGTCCAAAAGATAAGTTACATTTTACGAACATTCATTCCTTGTCAATTCATACACACCTACAAACATTTTACGAACATTCATCTCCTTTGTTAAATCACATTCCATCCTACGAACACTTTGCCTCTCCTAATACAAATTGTTGGTAGTAAATAAAGTCGGTTCTCAACCTTCAATATTCGTCTGTCTTTAATTATATGGAGTCAGAATCTACACACTTCCAACGTTGTTCATTTCAGGTATTCTTGGTTGTGGCCTCTATGACATCCTTCTCCACCCCTAATCCTTGTTTTAAAAATACAGAGGCCATACATATTTATAATATAAAGCTGAAAGGCTGTGTGTGTGTGTATCTGATCAGGAATGGTTGACTCTTACAGAAAACTGATCACATATAATGATAGAAGATGTATCGAGACACACGAATGGGTATATTTGATCTAGCATAATGATGATTCATTAAAATTGTGGGGTCTGCGTATGTGCCTGCTCCACAAAGTATGGAAATAAAAAATTTAAAAATTAAAAAAACGTTTACAAGTGTTTTTGATATAGATGTACATAATAATACTTTGATAAGTATGTTTTAACTTAAACAGGGATGGTATAATAAAATTGTGGGGTCTGCATTCGCGCCTGACCTCCATAGAATGGAAATAGGCACAACCTTTAATAAAGACATTTCATATCTACCCATGCGTAAGTATAGTTTGATAATTATGTTTCAGTTTGAAGAAATATGGTATAATAAAATTATGGGGTGTTCGTTCGCGCCTGACCTCCATAGAATGGAAATATGTCACAACGTTTAACAAGGTTTTTTAATATAGATCCACAGAATATTGTGATAAGTGTTTCAGTGTGAACAGGTATGGTATAATAAATTATGAGGTTTATCTATTTTATTTTTACTTTCATCATATTTTGCTTTGGTATTGATACCCCCAAATTCGAAGCTATCTCTTTACAACCCTTCCTTTTCATAACCTATCATACTTTCATAAATCAGAGTCCATTTTCTGTAGGCTGTTTTTGAACCCAGTCAACGACGGGTACTTTTGCTAGTATGTATATACTATGGGTGTGTTTGTGTGTATGTATGCGTGTGCTGGGGTGGAGAGGACTCCCGTAAGTCGTAGTGAAGGCAACCTTTCTAGGAAAAGCAAATCTCTGATTTAAAAAACCATAAAGCGGGAGACCAGTACCCGCGTTTAGCTGGTCTGCAGTTTAACTTGTTGCTGGCTATCTTGCTCTTGCTTGTTGCTGGATCTCAACATTTTGAACCGAGAAAGAGACTTAGCTGTCGTACAAAGCTAAGTCTCTGTAACATCATCTGTGTATAGATACTCCCTCAGGCATTTGTCTATACAAATGGTCCTGTGGCGATGGAAGTCATTTTTGGGCTCATGGACTTTAAGTGTCTGAGGGAGTGGCACTCGTCTGACAAGACGTTGCAATCATCACATCATATATATATATATCGCTCAATCACTTGCTATCTCGCTAACTCTCTGTTAACATCTTTTTTATTCGCTAGCTGCCCCCTCCTTCTCGATCTTCTCCCTCGTCTCTTTAAGGCACTCCCTTCTCTCTCTCTCTCTCTCTCTCTCTCTCTCTCTCTCTCTTTGTTTCTCTCTTTGTTTCTCCTCTCTCTGTTTCTCTCCCTCTCTCTCATTTTTTTGCTCTTTCTCTCTCTTTTTTTTTTTTTTTTTTTTTTTGCTATCTCGCTTTTTTTGTTGCTATCTCACTCTCTTTTTTGCTCTCTCTCACTTTCTCTCCAACTGTTTCTCTCTCTTTCTTTAGCTGTTTCACTTTCTCAACCCATCGTTTTCTCTCTACCCCCCTCTCCCTCTCTCTCTCTCTCTCTCTCCCCCCCTCTCCCTCTCTCTCCCCCCCCCCCATTATCCCTCTCTCTCTTATCTTTGCTGTTTCAATAAACGAAACACAAACGCTTAACAAATTCCCCGGATGTCGCCTCAGAAAGGATTTTTGGTCAGATAACAGGTGCAATCGATGTTGATAGATATCTACTTAGTCGGCACTCATTTAAATTAAATTAAAAAGAAAAAAAAATCAAACGAACGAATAATAAAGTCTAAAAGATATTTTTAAAAAAATCCCTTTTAATTGAAATAAAACGAACTGAACGCCAAATAGAAATCAACTAAAAAAAGAAGCGAGGAAAACCAAACTGTAAAGAATAAAACAAGTTGGTCGAGGCTAAGAAACGCTTTGGTGATAATCTGTTCTTTTCGCAAATGGTTGCATGGAAACAATTCTGCTGCGTTCGATTGAACGCGAGCTTCCTCCCGGCGTAAAATTTCAATACTTTTTGCGGATGTATTTTGAAAAAAAAAAGAAAAAATACACTCACAAAATAGACAGCGTTACCAGTTATGAGATAAGAAACATAGATGCGTATTGGAAAAGAGAGACAAAGAAAAAGATTAGACGAAAGAGAGAACAAAATTGCAGAGAGAGGAACGAAACACGTAGAGAGAGATAGGAGGCAAAGAGCGTGTTTAAAAAAAAACAGAGCGATATATAGCAATAGGAAGAGAGCACATAAAAGTGTAATTTCTCCCCCCCCCCTCTTATCATCCGCCTGACTCTCATAATAATAAATTTCTTTCTTTTTCTCTGTCACTAACTCATACCTTTTCCCTTTTTCTCTTTCTCTCTTTTCTCTCCTCTTTTTTCTTCTTTTTATCACTTTTTCTGATTTGATGTCTTTTGTCATTTTTTGTTTTTTTTTCTATTTTTTTCTTATTGTTTTCTTTCTTTTTGTATTTCTCTTTTTTTTTACTTTTTGTGTTTTTATCTTTTTGTGTTTCTATCTTTTTGTGTTTCTATCTTTTTTATCTTTTTTTGTGTTTTAGTGTTTCTATCTTTTTTTTTGTCTTTTTGTGATTTTATCTTTTTTGTTTCTATTTTTTGTCTTTCTGTGTTTTTATACTTTTTGTTTCCATCTTTTTGTGTTTCTATCTTTTTGTTTTTGTCGTTTTGTTGTCTTTTTCGTCTTGTTTTTTTCGTCGTGTTTTTTTCGTCTTGTTTTGTTGTCTTGTTTTTTGTCTTGTTTTTTTTTGTCTTCTTTTTTTCGTCTTGCTTTTTTCGTCTTGTTTTTTTCGTCTTGTTTTTTTCGTCTTGTTTTTTTCGTCTTGTTTTTTTCGTCTTGTTTTTTTTGTATTGTTTTTTTGTCTTGTTTTTTTTTTGTCTTGTTTTTTTTTGTCTTGTTTTTTTTGTCTTGTTTTTTGTCTTGTTTTTTGTCTTGTTTTTTTGTCTTGTTTTTTGTCTTGTTTTTTGTCTTGTTTTTTTTTGTCTTGTTTTTTTTGTCTTGTTTTTTTGTCTTGTTTTTTTGTCTTGTTTTTTGTCTTGTTTTTTTTGTCTTGTTTTTTTTTTGTCTTGTTTTTTTGTCTTGTTTTTTATTTTTTTTCTGATTTTCTCTGGTTTTGTTTGTTTTTCTTATCTGCTTTTTTTACTTGGGGGTCACCACTTATCGAATATTGCAGACCACTCAAGAAGGGTTAATGAATGTAAGGTGGTAGTGAAGTACTCGTTACTGATGTAAATTGGGTGGAATTTTGTTTATTTACGAGAACGGTCTAATAAGAACCTGTTTACAGTAGACTTGAAGTCTACCATGTTGTATTCAGCTAGGGAGCGTGCCAGCGGAACAGTGTTCCAAACGCAGACAGTTCTGGGAAAGAAGCGTTGTTAATAAAATCTGCATTTACATTTCGGCACAGATTGTGAGGAAAATCATATATATTCACATACACACGCACACACACATATAGATACACACAGATATCTATCTATCTATTTATCTATCTATATCCATATATCTATCTCTCTCTCTCTCTCTCTCTCTCTCTCTATATATATATATATATATATATATATATATATATATATATATATATAAAAGTGAACGTGTCCGTGTGTCCGTCGCTGTGTGTACATTTCCCTACGCAATAACTATGTCAGTTGTAAGTCTACAGACTCGAAATTTGATATACAGGATACTGAGATTTGGGAAAATCTTTGTTATCGGTTTTTTGGCCAGAAATTTTGCTTTTAAGGGGTCAAAGTTCAACAATTTGAACTTTGAGAACTTTACCAAACTCCTCGGACAATTTTGGGTCTTAACACTTGAAATTTTACATATAGGTTTCTTGGACATGGATCCAACTTAATAACTTGATTTGAGCCTAAAACAATAAATGCTATGGAGGTCATCAAAGGGGTCAAATTTAACAAATTGACCGCGTTGTTTTTTATTTTATTTTATTTTATTTTTTCTTTTTTTTGCTCAACATACACCTTCAAACACCCGAACAACGCCGGGCTGAAATGCTAGTTATATATATCGTGTGGAAGCATCCTATAGATTATGTAGCCAGACTTTGTGGGCACCCTGTGTGTGTGTGTGTGTGTGTGTATATATGTATATATATATATATATATATATATATATATATATATTACAGGATGCTTCCACAAAGTCTGGCTACATAATGTAGCCAGACTTTGTGGACACCCTATATATATATAGGATTTGTCCTATACTTACGCTGTAATGCGGTATGTAGTCGTACGGTTGATTTGGTTTCGCTGTTCAATGTTAGCTTGCTTTGTATGTAAAAATTTTCCACACACAAACCCTACAAACAGGCCATATTTTAACACCATCGATTTGACTCTGAAGCTTGCTGATGAAGCAGCAGGCGTTAAATATGATTCAGCTTTTGAATGTTTACCTCGTGGATCGTTGAATAATTATTGTTTCGTTGGTGTGAAACTGTTGATGTGATAACATCAATTACTTTAACATATTAGTATTTATATTATGAGAGTTTTATTTAATTGAACATTTTTTTTTGTTCAAAAAATGTATATTAGTGTATATATATATATATATATATGTTTTGTGTATATTAGTGTATATATATATGTTTTGTGTATATTAGTGTATATATATATATATATATATATATATATATATAAAATAACAAAAAAATACGCCCCCCCCCTCAGAAAAAGAAGGGGTGTCGCAAATAAACAAGGGCAATAACCCCATCAACGCTTAGGTGAGCGTAAAGCTAAAATACAGCAGAATCGCAAAAAAAAAAAAAAAAAAGACACAAACAATAGATCTTGCATTTAAAAGCGATAAAAAGCCACGCATAAAATTTGACAGGGTATCATAGCTCGGTGGAAAAATATCAGTCTACCGATTGGGCAGTTACGAGTTCGATCCTTCTTAAAAGTTTAGGTATGCTGGCGACAAGTGATACCCAGAAACAGGTGTTTATGGATAACCTTTGTAGACGAAAAAAATATTTGATAAACATTCGAAAAAAATTTTTATATTTAATAAATAAAATTGATATATATATATATATATATATATATATATATATATATATATATATATATATATATTGTGTATCCAAAAATTCACTCAAGGATTTTGAACTTGAATAGATTCTTTATTTTTTATGATATCTTTCTGTAATTTTAACACAATTTGAATAAAACGTTAGGAAAATTTTGTAAAATGAAAGACAAAATTAAAACCATCTGTATTCATGAAAAATAATGTCTTTTAAATTTGGCCCATTTTCAGCTTCGCATACTTGTGCTCTTTCAAACATTCTTCATAGCAAATTGCAGAATCTCTGGATTGCGATTTAACTGCCTTATTTCGTTCCTGGTGTTTTCCTTCAATTCTTGCAGGGTTTGAGGTTTGTTAACATAGACTCTTTCTTTAATATATCCCTACAAGAAAAAGTCAGGGTAGTCAAATTTCGGAAACGTGGTGGTCATTCTACATTGCCATGGTGAGAGATAATGTTGTCGCCAAAGCATTACCTGATTTTGGTAAAAAAATTCACAACTTGCGTATGTTGTTCAATACTATACTTATCCATAATTAATTTCAAAATTATTATCTGTAATGTATCTGAAATACAGAAAAAAAAACATTAATGATAAAATGACAGATTTTCAACCCTCAAGTGACTTTTTGAATATATATTGCCTATATATATATATATAAACCAAAAACGGTGCTAATGCACTTATTGATCCGCTCCATTTTTTTCAATAGTATTTTCAAGTTTTCAAGTTTAATTAAAGTTTTACGATATCTGTTTTTATTAAATTGTTAGGTGAAAGTATAGAATAGGTACAGAACACCCTCCCGTCCCCATGTTAAGAATGGCTTTCTAAATAATGTCATTATTGCAGGAAGGATCAATACGTGCATGAGTACCCCAAAAAGAATAAGGACTAATTTCATATTTGTATTTTTTTCGGATATTACAATTGTTTCGACATAAACCAGACAATTTTAAATTTTATATTATTTAAACATTTTCGTAGTTACATCTCATCAAATATGTTTGAAAAAAAAAATACAAAGTTTGTACATATCTTGACACATTTTCATTCTGTTAAAACTACGTCGGGCAGTGATTATCAACCCCCTCGTGTTTTTGACATGTCCACCATCTGTGTTGAATAAATTCATATTCGTATTTTCGTATATTTGCTCTAAATTACGGCGAGAATTGTTAAATTGAGACTATTTTGAAACCGGACAAAAATTCTAAATTAATGAAATTTATGGTTTCTTACTTTTAATTTATTGTTTTTAGTGTTTTATTTATTAATGAATCTCAAACAACGTCGAGTATGTGCAGCTAATATATATATATATATATATATATATATATATATATATATATATATGATTATTGCAACGTCTTGTCAGACGAGTGCCACTCCCTCAGACACTTAAAGTCTATGAGCCCAAAAATGACTTCCATCGCAACAGGACCATTTTTATAGACAAATGCCTGAGGGAGTATCTATACACAGATGATGTTACAGAGTCTTAGCTTTGTACGACAGCTAAGTCTCTCGCTCGGTTCAAAATGTTGAGATCCAGCAGCAAGCAAGAGCAAGATAGCCAGCAACAAGTTAAACTGCAGACCAGCTTAATGCGGGTACTGGTCTCCCGCTTTGTTTTTTTTTTTTAAATTAGAGATTTGCTTCTCCTAGAAAGGTTTCCTTCACAACGTCTTATGGGAGCCCTCTCCACACCAACACACATATGCATACACACAAACCCACACGGTGCTAGTGGCCGTTGACCCCGAAAAATGGATCATTCGCCCTTTGGAAGGTCTTGTTTTTAATCCTTCAGGGAGACTAGCCACTCTCCTCACCAAACAAGACTGGTGAGGAAACCAGTTTAGTCGCTGGTGACCCGACCATGAGGCAGGTAGTACTGGGTTATATGGTACCAGTAGCATATGACATGACCTGACATACATATATATATATATATATATATATATATATACTAGCAGTACATACTCGACGTTGGCAGGTAAAAAAACATTGCTGGGCGGAGGGTTTAGTCATATACTATTTAAGATACACCAAGTATCGTAAGTTGTTACAATTTCCTTGAAAGCTGACCACATTGTGGATTTTTGGAAGCATTAAACATAGTCATCTCCATTTATGAAATTTAAACATGAAATAAAATCTCATATCATTGCGTAAAGGGAAATAACTCTTACGTTAAATAAAAACATTTTCCGTTTTTAAACGCAGCCGATCTTTGTTATACTAATAATTAATAATAAATCAACTTTATATAATATTTCTAAATTGAATACTGTAAAAAAATCCTGACGTTTCTGAATTTTTGATTATGTGCATTATTATTCATCGGACTACTGTTCTCATCTTGAGTGTGATTTTCACAACGTTTCGGTCGATATAACCTCCGACCTTCAGGTGTATCTTGTCGAACTCGGGAATGTTTCTGTCGAACTCGGGAATTTGGACAGAATTTCGAGCGGAACCCTTTATTTACTTCACGGGGGTAACGTGTTCTTATTCCGTCAGCCATGACTGGATAGAGGTCCTAAGTAATTCGCAAATGTATATTTCAGTCGCCCACACTAAGGATTGAACCTTCAACCTTTGACAATTGATTTTTTCCCAGTACTCCAACCACTGCGCCACGGGTCCTTGCGGACAATTCTAGTATGAATTTTAGAAGCATTAAACCTACTTTTTATTTCTAGTTGTAAATATCATTTATTACTAATTATTATTATATATTAATGTATATATACACACACACACATATACATATATATATATATATATATATATATATATATATATATATATATATATATACTTATTACTTGTATATATTAATGTTTTTACTAAGTACTAGTATATATTATCTATTGTTTATAATTACTGGTTCCCATACCGTCTTAAATTATATACTAGGTCTACTTAGCAGTTGGTTATTCCCCAGCAGATGTGCTGCTTCTTTCAGTCGTCTTAATCTCCACCGTTCCTCTCTGTCTATAATTTTTACTTCGTCCCATAATGGTAGATGGCTTCCCTTTTCCTTCCAGATATGGTCAGCTATACCCGACTTTTCAGTCTCTCCACATACTACGGCTTTTTGATGTTCTTCTAACCGTACTTTCAACGGACGACACGTTTCGCCTCTGTATAGTTTTCCACATTTACATGGGATTTCATATACACGTAAAAAATTCTATTATTAATCTCCATTAAATATCTACAGCTAATTATTAAAACAGGTTTTCTTTAATGTAATATGCAAATGAGATAACCTTTTGAATGTCGATTCATTTTTAATAAATAGCATTATATATTAGTACTGTAGTGTCACAGTTTCTCAGATGGTAAATTATTCGATCGGGAGGCACTATTTATCACCAGGTTGGGGCAAAAATAATGTCGTTTTTGGACGTTCAACTTTATGTCAAAAAACATTTTTGCACCCACCTAATAAAAAGGATATTAAATTCGTATATAGAGGCTCTCGTTTAATGTTTGTAGTATGTTATCGCCTTCTATCCTTTATTTTTAATAAATAGGATCTCCCGATCACCGAAGACGCAGTGTAAAAAAATAAAAAATAAAAAAAATAAATAAAAAATATGATGTCGCTTTTGGACGATATGTGAAACGAAAATATAGCTCCTTCATGTTTTGGCTGGAATCCAAGGTTAAAAACACGCACTCGCGCAATATGATTTAGGAATCTTATGTAGGACGACACCCGGTGTGTTTGAGATGTTAGGGTGCATGAGAACGTAGCTAGGATCAAGCCTAGACTAGCAAAGGTACAGTGACACGGATGACCATACACAGCCCCTCCCCAATTTTTGAGTGGCCTTGTGCCTAATTTGTTGTTCTTTTAATTGGTTTGTTTATTACCGTTTTGTTGTCAACTTTTCAGAGTAAATAAAAATATACAACTCCAAGGGTAGTATCTGTTCTGTCTAAAGATGGTATAATAATATCGTGGGGTTTCCGTTCGCACCGGGCGTCAATACAATGGAAATATGTCACAAACTCCTATAAGGATATTGGAGATAAACCGTAATATTCAACTGATACTACGTTAACCAGATTACTTAGATAAATACTTTTTACAGTTTTAACCAAAGGCCACAACAATATCAGGAGGTGTCCATTCAAGCTGAACGTCCACAGAATGCCCAGTAACAATATATTACATATGAAAGATGCTACTGTGAAGTTTCCACAGGTCCTGCTAGTATATAGAAATCATAGAACAAATAAAACTATACAAGAGCCCATTTTCAATATTATAATCTATTTGTGAAACAGTGTACGCTTTATATATATATTAACCAAATTATAAACAAATAAACAGACAAGAATACAACTTTATTATAGTAGATATGTGAATAGCTTGGCGGTTATTTATTGCCCTTGATTTCAAATTTCCCATATCATTAGGTTGTTTTTATGGTTATATAGTTTTTATTAGTAGTGTAATTTCCTTTTGACAAGTGTTATTTTTATTTATTAGTTTATTTATTTATTTCTCGTTTTCTCTTATCTCTCGTTTTTTTTTAAATTTTTATTCGTTCATTTGTTTTTAGTTTTCAGAGTAGAAGTGAGGGAGAGGGAAGTGGCAAAATATAGTACAGTATGTAATACACACGTATATAATCAATTAACATAAATAACGCGGGCAAATACCATAACCAGGGACCGGAAAAACATTGTATTCCACACGGTAACCTAAAAAAAAAGTATCCTAGGACCACCGTATCCCGGGGTTTTACTGTATTCCAAATTCCAAGTTTTTATTCATCAAATCAGGTTTTCCAAAAAATTTTTTAAAAATTGATACATTTTATTAATCTTTTTCATTCGCGGAAAACAATCAATATTTGTATGCCAGCATTTGATATTTTCTTTCTTATACTCGTCAGAAAAAAAAACGGTATGTTCTATCGTTATTTTTATAGCGAGTGCTCGTCTGAGCTCCAATCTGTGCCCCCCCCTTGTCAAATTTCACAAAAACGCTTGTCTAGCTGCAACAAGCATCAAGTTTCCCCCACTCTCGATCTGTGATACGCAATGATTCCCACGTAAAAAAAAAAGAAAAAAAAATGCATAACGATGTAATATGGAAAATTCAGGAAGAAGCAAAGAAAATTGACATCGGCCTGAATTTTGTTACCGGCGATCTTTTTAGATGGGGAAAACGCTCACATCATTATTACCATTTCGACGTAAATTGTATAAGATTTCTTTTTCGTTACAAGTTATAAAAAATTATGTATCAAAAGCCTTAATAGAGACTGGAACGATAAATTTGTCGCCCTAGAGAAAACAACACTACAGCTTTAATTTAAAACTTTTATTGAAAAAAATCAATTCAGGTAACTTGATTATGTAGTAGAGCTGACATCTATTCAATGTAGCCGCCTTCAGCCTCAATCACTTCCCTGGCACATTCCGGAACTGGGAGCATGCCTTTTCCACAATCGCCAGCGGGATCTCGCCAAATAGATGGCAGATAGTGGTGATCAGGCTGGCTTTTGTGTTATGGGAGGTCATGTTGGTGATGTTCTTCACGTATGACAGAACGAAGTAGTCCAACGGGTTCAGGTCGGAAAAGAGAGGGCTAGCGAGAAAAAGGTACAAAGTCATAGCACTCCCTCTGAAGCCAAGCTGGGGTCTCTTTGGACTTGTGAGCTATTGCCGAGTCTTGCTGCCATACCTAAAGTCTGCCAGCGGCCACCTGATTGCACCAGGGGATCACCACACTCTTCAGCACATCCAGGTACACTTTGGTGTTGATTTTTAAGCCGACTTCGGATATGTGAGGTGGCATGATGTGGCCCTCACTTGAAACCACATCAAAGACCATAAACATGGCCGGAAACTTTGTTGAGCTGTATCCTCAAGCGTTGAATTGTTTGAATTTGTATTTTGAGGGTGCTGGCAATGGTCCTGTTGTCATAACTTGGATCAGTAGAGAGCATGAGTTGTACAGCGGCGCATCTCCAGCCTTGCTTGTTGAACATTGCGTCACTTTCAGACATGATACAAGGCTCATATCGCTCTTGGGATTTGTACACAACTGGTCAACTAGTAGATGGTCTGCAACAAAAGAAAACCGGTTTTCATCAAACTGAAATGGAATCATGTCGTCTTTTCTAGGGCAACGATTTATTGCCCCCCCCCCCTGTATATTTTAAACTAACAATTTCTACTTATATATAAAGAAAACTTTATTGTGCGTGCATGTGAGTTAATTCCTTGTGGACTGTGAAACGGCTGGGCAGATTTCTTTTTTTTTTTTTTTTAATTTCACAAGTACTTCATATATCTGGCAGTATTCTTTAGATAGCTTTTGTATTGGAATGCCTCCGATAAATATAAATAAGGAACAGTCCGATTTTTACCAAAGTTATACTCTGATACAGCATAATATCACAAAAGCATTCTCGAAGTTTTTCCCCACTTAAGCAGAAAGGCCCGGTGTATGAAATCAGCTGCAAATTCTTTGATAGGACAGGGGCGCGTTAGAAATTTAACGTTTGCATTTTTAACTTTAATCCAAGAAATTATATAAAAATAATTTTACAAAATAAACAGTAGGTTCTCTACAGTGCAATATAGACTACAATGTATTGTCGACTGTCATTGCAGAGAGGCATGTGAAGCTTTCTCCTGGGTCGCCAACTATAATAGGCGATCAATCGATTTGATTGAAAAATGGTCGATGTTCACCGATTTCGATGACAATAAAAGTATTGGGAGCGTGGAACATTCGTTGATCCTCATTCAATCCCGGGCATTGTCGGGTCTCCTTGCTAGTTATTACATATTGTTTAGTAATTGGGGTTAAAACTAAAGGAGACATTTTTAAGTGACAAGATTAGTTTCGCACTCGCGGATTTGTAAACTTGTTCTATGGATTCGTGCGTTACCCGATCATGTCTTCTGGATTTATATGGACTCTATCTGAATATTCTTTCGCATATTTATTTTTATTTATTTTCAAAAAAATTTTCATTATCTTTTATGCAAATATAACTCCGTTTCAAATATGTTGCAGTTTCCGTTTCTGCGCTAAACAGCAAAATCATAGTTTTTATTCTAAAATTCCTTATTCCCCGGAGATTCAAAGAATGATTTCTAAATTGTGCATTGTGTGTTCCTTGTCAAATAATAAAAAAGAAAGTAAATTCTTAATTTGCAATATTTTGATTTATCTACATAATAATACGATAGCGTGTGTTATTTATTTTGTGTGTCACGCTTGCATTCGAGTGACTGTCGTTTAATTGTTATGCACTTCGATTTCTTGAAATAAAAATTCTTAATAAAATTATTTGATAAGTTTCGGTTTCTATTATAGCTGATTGCACTTAAGTCATTTATTTTTATAAACAATTTTACCAAGCATTTTTCAGAAGTTTTGGTTTCGGTTTCGATTCTAGCTGATGGTACTCAAGTAATATATATGTGTGTGTGTGCCTGTCTGTCTGTGAGTGTATGCATATGTGAATATATATGTGTGTGTATGCATATATATTTATATATGTGTGTGTATGCATATATATTTATATATGTGTGTGTATGCATATATATTTATGTGAATATATACACTTGTGCCCGATATTATTCATACCCCCCTTGAAAATTGAGTTTATTAGGTGTAACTTTGTAAGAATTTATTGTTTACGTCCATATTGATACATATTCTTAATAAACCTCTTCTGATCATTTTCGTTATTTTAAAATCTCGGGATACTTGTAATAAAAGAAATATACAGCTATTTATAAAATCTGCAATGTTCAAAAATAATCATACCCCCTTATTTTTTCAGTATTAATCGAGTTTCTGACTGTTTGTTTCCTGTTTGATTCTTATTTTGAATGCTTTTATACAACCTTTGATTAATTTCATTTCGTTTTTTGCATTTTTCAGAAATTAAAATGATATCAACTGAAAACCAATAAAAGAATAAAAATTATTAGAATGGGGAAGAAAAAAGAGCTTAGTAATGATCTTAGGACTAAAATTGTGAATTCACATAAGGATGGTTTAGGTTACAAGTCAATTTCCAAGAAATTTGAGGTCCCTACAGCAACAGTACAGAACATCATCAAAAAATTCCAGAGCCACCACACAGCAAACAACTTGATTGGTAGAGGAAGGAAAAGGAAACTGTCTGCTAGAGCCACCAGGAATATTGTAAGAAGTGTTAATGCAAATCCAACTACCACTACTAAGGACATTTTAGAAAATCTGGAGTCTTCTGGCATAAAAATATAAAGCCAAATATTGCAAAGGACTCTGCATGAAAATGGTCTGAAAGGAATAAGACCGCGAAGGACTCCATTACACACCGGAAAACACCTTGCAGAACGTCTAAAGTTTGCTAGGACCCATGTGAATTCTCCAGAGTCCGTTTTCTCAAGTAATTTGTGGACTGACGAAACAAAAATTGAATTGTTTGGCCATATGGATGCTTCTTACGTTTGGAGGAAGAAAGGAGAAGCTTACAACCCAAAGAACACCATACCCACGGTGAAACATGGTGGTGGTAGCCTAATGTTTTGGGGCTCCTTTTCGGCTAGTGGTCCAGGTAGTTTGGTCAAGATAGATGGAACCATGAAGAAGGAGCAATATTTGGAGATACTCCAGAAAAACTTTAGACAGGATGCGGAGAAGCTCCATTTAGGACCAAACTGGGTCCTTCAACAGGATAATGATCCAACACATACTGCCAAAATAGTCAAGAAATGGTTTGAGGATAATCAAATTAATGTTTTGAAATGGCCTAGCCAGAGTCCCGACCTGAACCCTATCGAAAACCTCTGGCACATATTGAAAACTGAGGTTGAAAAGCGGAAACCTAGAAATTTGAGGGATTTGGAGAACTACTGCATTGAAGAATGGTCAAAAATCAGTGTTGATGCTTGTAAAAACCTTGTTGATAAATATCCAAAACGGTTACAGGCAGTTATTAAGAATAAAGGGCATGCTATTGACTATTAGTAAGAGAGGTATGAATAATTTTGAACTAGTGCCATTATCGTTTTTCTTTGTATAATGTTTCAAACTTGCATAATTTATTTATTTGTTGAGTTTAAATTAAATGCTTATGCTTGATTTATTGTTTGAAATCCCTTTAATATTGTCTACCTTCTGGTTTGAGCAATATTCTTATAGAAATCTCAAAGATCCGAGGGGTATGAATAATATCGGGCACAAGTGTATGTATATATATGTGTGTGTATGCGTGAATATATATGTATATATATGTGTGTGTATGCATATATATTTATACATGTGAATATAGATGTGTGTGTAATATATATATATATATATATATATACACACACAGTTGTGCGCAAAAGTATTCGACCTCTACCAAAATTGTCTTATTTCTTTGAATGGATACTTCAATAATCTTAAAAACCTTCTTTAACGACTAAGTTCGAATAAACTGTATAGTTTTCAACAAAAAATAATAAAAAGTAATTAGTGCTTGATAATATAAATAAATTTATTTACAAAAATAAAAATATGGATGTTGCAAAAGTATTCGACCCCTTTTCATTAATTCTTAGTTGAAGCTCCTTTGACCTTGATTACTGAAAGTAAACGGTTCCTATAACATCTAACGAGACTTCTACATCTGTCCACTGGAATTTTAAGCCACTCTTCTTGACAGTACTGTTTTAATTCAATCAAATTAGATGGTTTTCTTTTATGTACCACAATTTTTAAATCATGCCATAAGTGCTCAATCGGATTTAGGTCTGGAGACTGGGAAGGCCATTCTAGAACTTTCACCTTATTATTCTTTAACCATGCCTTAGTGCTCTTTGAAGTGTGTTTAGGATCGTTGTCCTGTTGAAAGGTATACCTCCTTCCATGCCCCAACTGGTTCGCAGACGGAACAAGATTTTCTTTCAGTATGGACTGATATTTTACTGAATCCATTCTTCCATCGATTATGATTAATCTTCCAGTTCCATTTATACTGAAAGAGCCCCACACCATGATTGATCCACCTCCATGCTTAACGGTTGAAACGGTATTCTTCACATTATAAGCAGTATTTTCTTTTCGCCAAACATAGCGTTGATGGTTGCATCCAAATAGTTCCACTTTCGTTCCGTCTGACCAAATTATATTATTCCAGTAATCAATAGGCATTTCTAGGAACTTTTTTGCAAAATTTAATCGAGCCGTTTGATGAGCTTTGGAAAGTAAGGGCTTCCTTCTGGCAATACGTCCATGCAATCCGGCACGATTTAACGCCCTACGAATAGTTGACAAGTGTACATCTGAGCCAGCATTCTTCAAATCGTTCTGCACGTCCTTTAGGTTAGATTTAGAGTCTATTGAAACTTGTCTAACAATTTTCCTAGCCCCACGCGTCGTAATTTTTCTTGGACGACCTGATCTCGGAAGACTTGATACAATCCCTTTTACTTTCCATTTTTTGATAATTGACATAATAGTCGACCGTGGTATGGAAAAACGTTTGGAAATTTTTTTATAACCTTCTCCAGACTGGTAGGCATCGATTACTTTCTTTTTAATGTCTTAAGAGTACTCTTTGTTCTTTGTCATAGTTGCAGATCTGTTGACGTTGAAAAAGAAGTATTTTTTACTTGAAACAATTATTCAATCATTCAATATGGCATTGAAGTTCAATTTGAACTGATTTTAGATTCAGTAGAGTCATAAATATTATTTATAGGAAATAAATACAAGGTCAGACTAAAATAATAAACTTAATGACGCTTTTATTTAAACTTTAAATTAAAGGGGTAGAATATTTTTGCAACATCCATATTTATATTTTTTGTAAATAAATTGATATATATTATTAATCTCGAATTACTTTTCCTCATTTATTGTTAAAAAATATACAATTTATTCATAATTAGCCGTTAAAAGGCGTTATGAAGATTTTGGAAGTATAGATTCAACGAAACAAGAAAATTTAGACAGGGGTCGAATATTTTTGCGCACAACTGTATATATATTTGTGTGTGTGTGTGTGTGTGTGTATATATATATATATATATATATATGTATATGTATATTTTGCCAGCAAGTCATTATTCAAGCACGTCAGATTGAAAACGACAGTTATTTTTTTTTCCGATTTTTCTGGATATCCTTTCCATTCACCGAGCAGTCTTTTTCAATTACAGTTGGCATGTTATATAGAATGGCGCCCAAAAGTTGTTGTTCGGCCATATTCTTCTAAAGCGCTTTTTATCAGTGCCATTCTATATAACATGCCACCTGAAATTAAAAAGACCGCTCAGCGAATCAAAAAGATATCCCAAAAAAATCAGAAAGTAGAATAACTCTGTCGTGTTCAATTAGATGCACTTCATTATAATATATATATATATATATATTTTGTGTACAGAAAGTTGTTAGTTGAGACAGGTCATTGGTACCGTCGGTTTCAAGCCCGATAATAAGGCCCGTTTAAGGTATCCTTATCGAGCTCTCTTCAGCCAATATTCGTCTCTATCATATATATATATATATATATATATATATTATATTGTATATATATATATATTATATTGTATATATATATATATTATATTGTATATATATATATATTATATTGTATATATATATATATTATATTGTATATATATATATATTATATTGTATATATATATATTATATTGTATATATATATATATATTATATTGTATATATATATATATTATATTGTATATATATATATATTATATTGTATATATATATATATATTATATTGTATATATATATATATATTATATTGTATATATATATATTATATTGTATATATATATATATATTATATTGTATATATATATATATATTATATTGTATATATATATATTATATTGTATATATATATATATATTATATTGTATATATATATATATATATATTATATTGTATATATATATATTATATTGTATATATATATATTATATTGTATATATATATATATATTATATTGTATATATATATATATTATATTGTATATATATATATATATTATATTGTATGTATATATATATATATTATATTGTATGTATATATATATATATTATATTGTATGTATATATATATATATTATATTGTATGTATATATATATATATTATATTGTATGTATATATATATATATTATATTGTATGTATATATATATATATTATATTGTATGTATATATATATATATTATATTGTATGTATATATATATATATTATATTGTATATATATATATATATATTATATTGTATATATATATATATATTATATTGTATATATATTATATTGTATACTAGCATGGGTGCCCGGCGTTGCCCGGGTGTTTGGAGGTGTATGCTGAGCAAAAAAAAGGGGTAATTTTTTAAACTTTGACCCCTATTATGACCCCTGAAAATTTATTTTTTTGGCCTCAAATCAAGTTATTAAGTTAGATCCATGTCCACGGAACCTATATCTAAAATTTCAAGGGTGTAGACCCAAAATTGTCGGAGAAGTTTGCTAGAGTTCTCAAAGCTCAAATCGTTGAACTTTGACCCCTTAATCGCCAAATTTCTGGCTAAAAACCGATCACATAGATTTTTCCAAATCTCAGTACCCTGTATAATTTCGAGTCTGTAGACTAAAAATTGACAGAGTTATTTCGTAGGGAAATGTACACAGACACACACACACACACACACACACACACACTTTCACTTTTATAGATATGTAGATTTAAAATTTGAGTCTGACAGAATGACAAAGTGATATTGCAAACCGATATATTAAACAAACGAACTTCAAAGAGACAAATGAACACATAAGTAAAAAAAAAAAATGTATTAGAAAACATTTCTTGATTATTCCACGTTTTTTTTTACAGACCTGACGACTGAGGTTCGCTCTTAATAAAAATTGTTTTTTATAGTCTTAATTTTGACTTCCTTTTTCATAAAAAACTAAAAGAAATCAAGAAGGAAAAGAAATTTAATTTTATTCTTTTTTCATTAATTTCTTTCTGTGCAAAGCAATTCTTTCAAACTTAATCTGTTTCCAAAATGTTTTTATTTCATTCCCCTCCCCCTTCATTCATTTTCCTCCGCATCCTGCCAAGTATTAAAATAAACCATTTATAATATTTATTTATGGATTTATTTACTTATTTCTTTTGTATCGGTAAATGAATTCTATGCACCCACCATGTTTAAGTTTGGGAGTAAAAAATGTACGATGAACAGAAGGATAGGGAAAATAATGTATATAAATACGCAATCATAGGTCATTATAAACATCATATACATTTACAAAACTTCCAAATTGGATTGAAATAAAGAACACGATGATTTATACTGAAACTCATCTAATATTAATAATAAAAAAATAATAAAAAAAACACAAGTTGTTTGTTTAAGTATTATAAGCAATTAAATATTTCGTTGTATTATAGATCTTAAAGATTAGAATGCGTTCTTTAATTACTTATAAATTACATTTTAAAAAGTGAAGGAACACGATTTGATTTGTAGTAAAATTGAAGTTTATTTAATAAAATTAAATGAAAATTATGCATGTAAGAATATGAATATTTGAAGCAGAACACAAGCAAAACATTTGATATGAGTTAAGACAATGAACAAATATTAAAATTAAACAATTTTTTTAATCAAAATGATTTTTTTTTAATCAAAATGAACCACAATATTTTTAAATACAAATGAACCACAATATTTTTTCAAAATCAAAAACAATATTTTTAATGGGTTTGTATTACTGTACACATAGATTCGAAAAAGTTGCCAAAAACAAATATATAACAAATAAATGTTATCAAAGGCAAGATAAGTTACTTTTCTACCAAACTGGATATATTTTTCGTATTTTTATTCAATGTAACATGTTTATTCAGCTCGAAAACCATACAGTGTTTACCGATGTATTGGAAAATTCAAGATGGCGTCTTAGTCCCTCTTGAACACGGTAAGTTTGGGAAAAGGTGTTATAAATAAAAAACTGAATAAAATACTGTTAAAAACTCGCTCAATATGTTACCGTGACATAGGTTGACATATATTCGGCGGGTTTTTAATAGTATTTTTTCTAGTTTTTTATTTATAACACCTTTTCCCAAACTTACCGTGTTAAAGAGGGAGTGAGGCGCCATCTTGAATTTTCCAATACATCGGTAAACACCGTATGGTTTTCGAGCTGAATAAACATGTTACATTGAATAAAAACACGAAAAATATATCCAGTTTGGTAGAAAAGTAACTTATCTTGCCTTTGATAACATGTATTTGTTATATATTTGGTTTTTGACAACTTTTTCGAATTTATGTGTACAGTAATACAAACCCGTTTTTCGAGCTGAATAAATATGCTACATTGAATAAAAACACGAAAAATATATCCAGTTTGGTGGAAAAGTAACTTATCTTGCCTTTGATAACATTTATTTGGGTAATCTCCAAAAATACCGTAAGGGCTTACAACATGGCCGCCAGAAGAGTCAACAAAAAACTGCGAATAAAATATATAAAACTCGTAATTTCTGTTTTTAAAGTGGGTTGTCAATTTTCTTTATGAAATATACTTCCAAAATAAACTATTACAGTCGTTTAAAACATAATAGAAGTATTATTTTTTATTTTTTAAAAACAATGTTTACAAAATGTCTACGAACGTGCGTAGACATTTTGTAAACATTGTTTGGTTGCCATAACAACGTGACGGTAGTGAACGTGTGTGTGTGCGTGTGTGCGCGTGTGCTTGCTAGTACTACTATTAAGTTTGTCGGAGCGTTTGATTTCGTGTAGTTTAGTTTCGTATTTTTTTAATTTGTGAATAACAAGTTATTAAAAAATTAAACCTTTCCAAGATGGACAATAAATAAAGCCATAATATTTTATGGTAAAGGTAAGAGCGTAGAAACCATTGTTTTTTAGGAGATGTGATTATTGGATTAACCAATCAGAAATCGTCTGTGGCACACACATCTCTGTTTTTATAGATATATAGATAGATATATATATTATATTGTATATATATATATTATATTGTATGTATATATATATATTATATTGTATGTATATATATATATTATATTGTATGTATATATATATATTATATTGTATATATATATATATATTATATTGTATATATATATATATATTATATTGTATATATATATATATTATATTGTATATATATATATATTATATTGTATATATATATATATTATATTGTATATATATATATTATATTGTATATATATATATATATTATATTGTATATATATATATTATATTGTATATATATATATATATTATATTGTATATATATATATTATATTGTATATATATATATATATTATATTGTATATATATATATTATATTGTATATATATATATTATATTGTATATATTTATATTATATTGTATATATTTATATTATATTGTATATATTTATATTATATTGTATATATATATTATATTGTATATATATATATATTATATTGTATATATATATATATATTATATTGTATATATTTATATTATATTGTATATATTTATATTATATTGTATATATATATTATATTGTATATATATATATATATTATGTTGTATATATATATATATTATGTTGTATATATATATATATTATGTTGTATATATATATAATGTTGTATATATATATATATATTATGTTGTATATATATATATATATTATGTTGTATATATATATATATTATGTTGTATATATATATATATTATGTTGTATATATATATATATTATGTTGTATATATATATATATTATGTTGTATATATATATATATTATGTTGTATATATATATATATATTATATTGTATATATATATATTATATTGTATATATATATATTATATTGTATATATATATATTATATTGTATATATATATATTATATTGTATATATATATATTATATTGTATATATATATATTATATTGTATATATATATTATATTGTATATATATATATATTATATTGTATATATATATATATTATATTGTATATATATATATTATATTGTATATATATATATATATACAATATAATATATATATATATACACAATATAATATATATATATATATATATATTATATTGTATATATATATATTATATTGTATATATATATATATTATATTGTGTATATATATATATATTATATTGTATATATATATATATTATATTGTATATATATATATATTATATTGTATATATATTATATTGTATATATATATATATTATATTGTATATATATTATATTGTATATATATATATATTATATTGTATATATATATATTATATTGTATATATATATATTATATTGTGTGTATATATATATATATTGTATATATATATATATATTGTTTATATATATATATATTGTATATATATATATATATATATATATTGTATATATATATATTGTATATATATATATATTGTATATATATATATATATATATTGTATATATATATATATATATATTGTATATATATATATATATATTGTATATATATATATATATTGTATATATATATATATATTGTATATATATATATATATTGTATATATATATATATTGTATATATATATATATATATTGTGTATATATATATATATTGTATATATATATATATTGTATATATATATATATTGTATATATATATATATATTGTATATATATATATATTGTATATATATATATATTGTATATATATATATATATTGTGTATATATATATATATTGTGTATATATATATATATTGTATATATATATTGTATATATATATATATATTGTATATATATATTGTATATATATATATATATTGTATATATATATATATATTGTATATATATATATATATTGTATATATATATATATTGTATATATATATATATATTGTATATATATATATATTGTATATATATATATATATATTGTATATATATATATATATTGTGTATATATATATATATTGTGTATATATATATATTGTATATATATATATATTGTATATATATATATATATTGTGTATATATATATATATATATTGTATATATATATATATATTGTATATATATATATATTGTATATATATATATATATATATATATATTGTATATATATATATATATTGTATATATATATATATATTGTATATATATATATATATATATTGTATATATATATATATTGTATATATATATATATATATATTGTATATATATATATATATTGTGTATATATATATATATTGTATATATATATATTTTGTGTATATATATATATATATATTGTATATATATATATATTGTATATATATATATATATATTGTATATATATATATATATATTATATTGTATATATATATATATATATTATATTGTATATATATATATATATATTATATTGTATATATATATTATATTGTATATATATATATATTATATTGTATATATATATATATATTATATTGTATATATATATATATATATTATATTGTATATATATATATATTATATTGTATATATATATATATTATATTGTATATATATATATATATATATATATATATTATATTGTATATATATATATATTATATTGTATATATATATATATATATTATATTGTATATATATATATATATTATATTGTATATATATATATATTATATTGTATATATATATATATATTATATTGTATATATATATATATATTATATTGTATATATATATATATTATATTGTATATATATATATATATATTATATTGTATATATATATATATATTATATTGTATATATATATATATATTATATTGTATATATATATATATATATATATTATATTGTATATATATATATATATATATATATATTATATTGTATATATATATATATATATTATATTGTATATATATATATATATTATATTGTATATATATATATATATATTATATTGTGTATATATATATATATATTATATTGTATATATATATATATATATATTATATTGTATATATATATATATATATATTATATTGTATATATATATATATATATATATATTATATTGTATATATATATATATATATATATTATATTGTATATATATATATATATATATATATATATATATATATATATATTATATTGTATATATATATATATATATATATTATATTGTATATATATATATATATATATATTATATTGTATATATATATATATATATATATTATATTGTATATATATATATATATATTATATTGTATATATATATATATATATTATATTGTATATATATATATATATATATTATATTGTATATATATATATATTATATTGTATATATATATATATTATATTGTATATATATATATATTATATTGTATATATATATATATATATTATATTGTATATATATATATATATATTATATTGTATATATATATATATATATATTATATTGTATATATATATATATATATTATATTGTATATATATATATATATATTATATTGTATATATATATATATATTATATTGTATATATATATATATATATTATATTGTATATATATATATATTATATTGTATATATATATATATATATTATATTGTATATATATATATATATATATTATATTGTATATATATATATATATATATTATATTGTATATATATATATATTATATTGTATATATATATATATTATATTGTATATATATATATATTATATTGTATATATATATATATTATATTGTATATATATATATATCTTATATTGTATATATATATATATATTATATTGTGTGTATATATATATTATATTGTATATATATATATATATTATATTGTGTGTATATATATATTATATTGTATATATATATATATTATATTGTATATATATATATATTATATTGTGTGTATATATATATTATATTGTATATATATATATATATATTATATTGTATATATATATATATTATATTGTATATATATATATATTATATTGTATATATATATATATTATATTGTGTGTATATATATATTATATTGTATATATATATATTATATTGTATATATATATATATATTATATTGTGTGTATATATATATTATATTGTGTATATATATATATATTATATTGTGTATATATATATATATATATTATATTGTGTATATATATATATATATATTATATTGTGTATATATATATATATATATTATATTGTGTGTATATATATATATATTATATTGTGTGTATATATATATATATTATATTGTGTATATATATATATATTATATTGTGTATATATATATAGATATATTATATTGTGTATATATATATATATTATATTGTGTATATATATATATATTATATTGTGTATATATATATATTATATTGTATATATATATATATAATTAATGAATGACAAAAGTCTATATTCAAAATTTCATGATGTTGACCATCTTACAATTTTCTTCCTTCAATTCAGTTGACATTTACAATTCTTGACAGTATCTGTCACTTTATTATGACATCAATCAGTGAATCTATTTTGCCCTTAACTCATCAGAAAAAAATTACAAAAATCAATTCATCAAAAGAAAATAAAGTGCGGTTTGACAGGATTAAAATCCGAAAGTTGAAAGAAAAGCTGTAAATACCTCATAATATGTTTACATTACGCCATTTTGAATTTAGATAAAAATAAAAAAAAAGAAATTAAAAAAAAAAGGAAGACTTTTTTCTTCTTTTTCCCATGACGTCATCTCATATCTACTTTTATTCATATAGATATATAAATACATATATTTTTGTTTTCAGGTAATGGAATTTCAAATGCCTAAGGTATAGGCGAAGTTTCATAACTCGAAGTCATCCTGCCGTAAGTATACGTTTTAAAAAATTATCTCTAAACAAATACGTTAATTTTGACACGCCTCCCTGCCAAACTGACAAACTTCTTACTAGAAAGAAAACAAAAAAGCAACCGGCATTTCAATGTTTTTCGAACACCAGTAAGAAATAAGGTATATATTTTGGAATCTATCCTGCCTTGACAGAGTACAAAATAGACTTCGTGGTTTAGTGGGGGATGCACTTTTCTCTTCCCTGCAACCTCTCTCCCACAGAAGAAATGTTGCGCGCCTGTCTTTGTTTTATCGTTATTTCCATGGCAAGTGCTCGTCTGAGCTCCAATCTCTCCCCCCCCTTCGCCAATCTTTCACGAGAAACACCCGTCTGGCTGAAACTACTGTCAATAATTTTCCCCACCCTTTATCTGTGCCTAAATCCAAACGTAGATTCCATGAGCAGAGCTTCTTTCTCAGAAGTGCACGACTGTGGAACTCTCTTCTGTTCGCCTGTTTCCCACCTGACTACAACTTGGATGTCTTCAAATCCAACATAAACAAATTCCTGACAAACCGCCCCCTTAAGTAAGACACTATCAAATCTCCAATACTAATGATTACTACAATACTATCTCATTGATTACTGTACACGCAAGAGTGGCCTCCGGGCCTTAATAAGTGGTGACCCCTGCGTAAAAAAAAAAAAAAAAAAATCTGTGCAGTATTTCGAATTCATATTAGAATACTAGCAGTTCAGTTCGTCTTTGCGCGGGCCTGTTCATAACTTGCCTTACGTGTGAATATGTAAGATTTCAAATGTTTAGACCAAAATTTGTCTTAGTAATTTCGTAGAGACCGCAAAGGTCAATTTTTTAAGACTTTGACCCCAATTTTGAGCCCTTAACATTTATTGTTTTAGTCTCAAATCAAAATACAAAGTTTTACCCATGTTCAAGTAACCTACATCTAAAATTCCAAGTCTTTAGCCCCATAATTGGCAGAGAAATTTGATAGAATCTGCAAAGGTCAACTCGTTCAAGTTTGATCTTTTGGCAGCCAAATTTTCGCCCCAAAACTGATTAAAATACTTGCTGCATGCCTGAATACCCGTTATGTATGTAATTTCAAATGTTTAAATCCAAAATTGGCTGAGTAGTTTTTGAAAAGGTAAAATATTTTGAACTTGGACCCATTGGCAGCTCAAATTTTTTTACCAAAACCGATTAAAAAGCTTGCTCTATCTGAACACCCTTTATGTAAAATTTCAAATGTTTAGACCTGAAATTGGCTGAGTAATTTTGTAGAGACCGCAGAGGTCAATTCTTTTTTAATTTGACCCAATTTTGACCCCTTAACATTTATTTTGGGAGCTCAAATCAAATTAAAAGTTTGATCCATGTCCAAATAACCTACATTTAAAATTTCAAGTGTTTAGACTCAAAATTGGTGGAGGAATTTGGAAGAGTTTTCAAAGGTCAAATCGCTGAACTTTGATCACTTGGCAGCCAAATTTCTGACCGAAAACCGATTAAAAAGATTTTCCCAAATCTCAATACCCCTTATGTCAAATCTCGAGTCTGTAGACTGAAAATTGACAATTGGTAGGGAAGTGTACACAGACAGACATTTTCACTTTTATAGATATCTAGCATTTCAGCCCGGCGTTGCCCGGGTATTTGGAGGTGTATGTTGAACAAAAAAAAAAAAAAAAAAAAAAAGTGGTAGTAGAAAGGCAGGTTCAAAAAAGGAGAAAAAGAACAGGAAAAAAACGGGACGTCTTTGCTGTTACGACCACTGCCAAAGCAAAGTGACGGTTTAAATTAAGGCTAGACAAGCGAAAAAAGAGGGGGGTGACTTTCGAAAATATCGGCGAAAAAAGCGACCCCTCCCTGTAGAAAAGTGCGCAGTTGAGGGTGAAGAAATTAATGTTTTTAGACAATTTTTCAGTATTTGTCGTCTGAAGAGTCGAACTTCAAAACGATATTGATCTTGTAAAAATCCGTTGCCTCTGTCGAAAGTTTAGGCAGACATGCAAACATGCAGACATACATTTATATATTGGTAGCACAAATTTTCTACCCAAACTGATTAAAAAGCTTGCCTTATCGCTTCATACCTTTTATGTAAAATTTCAAATGTTTACACCAGAAATTTTCTGAGTAATTTGGTAGAGACCGCAGAGGTCAATTTTTTTTTAACTTTGACCCCTATTATGACCCCTTAACATTTATTGTTTTGGGCTCAAATCAAGTTATTAAGTCAGATCCACGTCCAAGGAACCTGTATCTAAAATTTCAAGTGTTTAGATCCAAAATTGTCGGAGGAGTTTGATAGAGTTCTCAAAGGTGAAATCGTTGAAATTTGACCCCTTAACAGCCAAATTTCTGGCCGAAAACTGATCACATAGATTTTCCCAAATCTCAGTCGAGTCTAAAAATTGACAGAGTTATTGCGTAGGGAAATGTACACAGACAGACACGTTCACTTTTATATATATATATATATATATATATATATATAGATTCCATATACCATAACCAGCCCGTGGACATAATTAATTGGATATCTAAAATTTGTAAGTGTTGGAAGTTTCTGAGTTTTATCCCAGACATGAACGGAAGTTTGGTTATCCTATTTATCATAAACAAATAGTTTTTACTTTATACTATGCAGTGGGCGTTTGGTATTCCCCGATTGAACAACATACTTAGATATATTTTAATTTGTGTAAATTTTGTATTTGTTATTACAGAGCCAAATAGTGTGCCAGTGCATGTTCACGTATAGGTGGCCATAGTGCAGTGTTAGCTGGAAGCGAGAAGGCACGCAAGCATGAACTTAACACTAACTTATACATAACACACTAGACGCATCACATCCCCTTGTCGGATTAAGAATCCAAACGCACACACGTAGTAAATTAGTAAGGCTAGAACAACAGCATATTATTTTCATTGTTTTGACTCTCGAGTGTGTATCCGTTGATATCTTATATGCTTTTATATTGAATGATGTGGTTCTCGATCGATTAATTGTGTCTAACTGTGTCGGATATATACTCGAGAGTCAAAATAATGAAAAGAATATGCTATTGTCATAGCTCTAGTGATTACTATTTCCTGTTAATTTCAGTGTTATGTGAATTGTAGTTTGAGAGTGTATCGGTTAAATATTTTCATACATAAATCTACAGTCATACATACATCATTGTAGACAATCAAAAAGACTGGATGACTTTCAAAAATATCGGCAAAAAAGCGACTCCTCCCTGTAGAAAAGTGCCCATGTGAAGGTGAAGGAATTAATGTTTTTAGCCAATTTTTCGATATTTGCTTTCAAAACGATACTGATCTTGTGAAAATCCATTCTGTCTGTCGAAAGTGTTATACATACATACATACATACATACATACATACATTTAAACAGACTAGTGAGATTTTTATTAAAGTTGTATACACACTTATTGATATTACACACGTGCAGCTCTAGTCTCCTTTGAAGTAATCCCCACCGGCTGCAATGCACTTGTTGTATCGTCCCAACAACTTCTGGAAGGCCTCTGTTCCGTCTGCCTGCTTCCCTCCGGACTACAACTTGGATGTCTTCAAGTCCAATGTTAACAAATTGCTAATGAACCGCCCCCTTAATTAAACACTTCATCAAATCTCCACACTAACGTAATGTACTTGCAATAACCCTTATCCTTGAGTGGCTTCCGGGCCTTGAGAAGTGGTGATCACTGTGTAAAAAAAAAAAAAAAATAAAAAGATGCTTCTAGTATTTCAAGTTTCCATTTATTATTCATTTGTTCAAGTATAGATGTGTTGTCAACTAAAATTTTCCTAAATTCTGACAGGACGCATATATATATAGCTTAGTGCGTTAGAAGAAAAGAATGAGCTCAATTCTGGACAATATAAAGCTCAACAAGTATCATTGGAGCTTATATAGGAGAACAATAGGAATGGTAAATGAATTCACAAAAACCATACATTGGTAAATATAGATTGGTTCATGCGGTGTCTAGCGTGGGATTCATGCTCACTATGTTACCTAGCATCTTCTCTACTCTTCTGATGAGAAGCATTAGGCTTCAAAATGCCTTGGCCTAAAGAGTCCCTTCTATCTCCCAACTAATTGTTTGTATTCACTTATTGAATAAATGAACCCATCTATATTTATCAATATATAGTTTTTGTGAATTAATTTACCATTCCTATATATATATATATATATATATATATATATATATAAAGCTCATTCTCCCACAATCAGCCCAGCCTTGGCACTCATTTTAAATTCTTTTTTCTACGCACATCTCATCTTCCTTTTAATAATATTATTTAAGCTCATTCCCTTTTCCTTGCCCCAATTTGTGAATTATCCCACGGGTTTCTGCCTTTTGGATTACTTTGGACCATCTTCCAATTACGCGATTCCCTTGGATTTTACTTGTGGAAATGGAAACGTAACCAACTTTTTTGGATTTTGATTTTTGGATTTTACCGTTATTGGATATTTTACCCTTCACCGGACTATCCATTCACGTGAAATCACCTTTTTCTTCACCATATTCCCTCTGCTTCCCTATTTATTATTAAGTAAGATCAAATACTTTTGCAAGCAAAATCCGATCCCCCATTTTGCTAAATCCTACCCTCTGTTGAGAAGGAAAGTATTTCTTTGAAACTCTGCGGATTAAGGGCTATCCACTTATTTAGTGTTTCCTTTTATGAATTAAATATGTTTTTAACTCTTATTCAAAGTGTTTTTAACATGTTTTATTAACTACTTGTTCTTATATATATACTAGCAGGGTCATCTGACATTGGTTAGGATTGACTGAGAACCAACCAAGGTTCCACACTTTAAATACATTTATTGTACTCGAAATTTTTTTTTTAATCAAATCGATTGATTGCCTACACTTGTTGAGAAGCCACCACAATGCCTCCTCACAGTCACTTAGTAGTCAGTACATTGTTGTCTACATTGCACTGTAGAGAACCTGCTGTTAATTTTATAAAATCATTTTTATATAATGACTTGAATTAAAGTTTAAAATGCAAA
The DNA here is from genome assembly GCF_053919585.1 of Euprymna scolopes. Taxonomy (NCBI): domain Eukaryota; kingdom Metazoa; phylum Mollusca; class Cephalopoda; order Sepiida; family Sepiolidae; genus Euprymna; species Euprymna scolopes. The sequence goes on from NC_136517.1 coordinate 78,307,891, forward strand.
TATCAAGTGTCATGGTTCAATTGTACTCTAGATGAATGTGCACCTGTCATATCAAAGAACCTACCGTTGATTTTATATGCCTGGCCTTTGTACTTGTGCGATGATAATGTCTTGAATTAAAGTTTACGATGCAAAAGTATCATGTCTAAACTGTGCTTTAAACAAAAACATTCATTTCGAACGCACCCCTCTCATATCAAAGAGCCTCCTGTTGATTTTTATATGCTGGGGCATTTCTGCTTGTGCGGTAATTAAACTTCTCAGATGCACTTGTGATGTTAGGCTATGTAAGGTGTTAACTTTAGTCAAAATCGCTTGTTCCTTCTTTCACCGGATTATTTTGATTATTGATATTTATCGAAGACATTCCAATACAAAACCTATCTTAGAACACGGCCAGGTACATAAAGTACTTTTGTGTGAAATTTAAAAAATTGGCCCAATCACTTAGGGACCCATAGAGAACAAACTCGCATGCGCGCACACACACACACACACACACACACACACACACACACACACACACACTTCTTTTTATATAATAGTTTATATTTATCCAGGGCAACGCTGAATAAGATTACACAAACTTTGTGAGTGTTTGTTTAGTAGTCTTTTTACATTTATTTTGCATATAAATACCGGCATACACACTGACAACTGACCTTCTATAGTAAAAAAGGCAAAAATCTTTAAATGTGTGTATTTATGTATATCAGTTTGTATGTCTGCCTGAAACTTTCGACAGAGGCGACGGATTTTCATGAAATCGGTATCGTTTTAAAGCTTGACTCTTCAGACGACAACTATCGAAAAATTGGCTAAAATAGTTTATTCCTTCACCCTTAACTGGGCACTTTTCTACAGGGAGGGGTAGCAAAAAATCGCTCCTTCATGACAATTTAGCCAAAGACGCATGCGCAAAAGACGTTCTTTCTTGAATTAGTTTAAATATGAAAAAAAAAAAAAACGCGATCATAGACCAGTCGTTATGGTGGCAGCGTTGTTATCTTAAGATTGCATGTTCGAGGCAAGATATCAGATATATATATATATATATATATATATATGTTTTTTTTTCGATTTTTTAAGTTTTAATATTGTAACAGTGTTATTTATGCCATTTTTTCGTTTGTTTTTTTTATTTTTAATTCTTTTTGAGTTTAAACATTTAAACAGTTATTTATGCCATTTCTTTTTCGTTTGCTTATTTTTTTTATTTTGCATCACGTTCGCTGTTTTTTTTTTTTTTTGATTATTATTAAAAAAAAAAGTTATAATATTTAAACATGGTCATTACGTTCGCTTATTCTTTATTTTCCATTTGTTTGGATTTACCCGCCTCACACCTTGCTGTTGTAGACCAGTGCTGGGGGTCACAAAAGAAAGAAACCACAAGTAGTGTAAAGTGTATAAAATATAATATGAATTTATCATAAAGAATACAGAAGCCACTAAAGTGGTATGAGAGCAACGTGTTTGTAGCACGCGGTTAAACATGGTATAAATATCTCCATTTAGTCTCCGAAACCAGTGGTATTCATAGGACTAGTTGATTCTACTTAGTTCTCAAATAAGGGTGATTTGTACCCCACAACACTTACCACACCCGGACAACACCGGGTACCCCCGCTATTTATATTATAAACTAGACCCTCCCTGCCTCAGGCCGAGACACTTTAATATTACTAATACATTATTTCATCCCAGACAAGACATATTGTCACTTGCACGAAAGGAGCTACTATTTTGGATAATGTCTAACAGAGCACCGCGGGGAGTTGAGCAGCGAGATGCCTGCTCACATTACATTCAAACTTCTGCAGGTTAATACAGTCAGGGAAAGAAGGAAACAGGGAGGGGATTCCAAAATCTAGCAGTCGTAGGGGGGGGGGATTATAGAAGTCTTTCCACTATCTAAGGACCTCAACAATGAAGGGGTGGGTTTTGCTGTTTGTCGGGATGTTGTCCATAGTATATACATTGATTATCTCTGTCCTCGACTAAATCAAACGTTTTGTATGCACACTTATTGATATTACACACGTGCAGCTCTAGTCTCCTTTGAAGTAATCTCCACCGGCTGCAATGCACTTGTTGTATCGTCCCAACAACTTCTGGAAGGCCTCATGAACGTCCTCTTGTGTGAGCGTGTCAATGACCCTTGTCAGCCTCTTTCATCTCCTCAATTGTCTCAACGACAACCTCTAGGGATTTTCTTGAGCTTAGGGAATAACCAAAAGTCACAGGGAGCAAGATATGGCTTATAGGGAGGATGAGGAACTGTCTTGATGCCCATCTCGGTCACATAGTCTGTGATAAAGATGAAGTTGTGGACTGGTGTATTCGTGCAACTTTGCCGTATCTTCAGTTCCTCGCGAATAATTGTGTCTACAGTTCCCACACTGATATCAAACTGTGCACTTATTGTCTCTATAGACAATGTTCTTTATTCATGAAATTCTTTATTTGGCCAATCAACTCTGGTGTTTTGACTTTCTAACACCCCCACACCTCTCATCATCTTTCACGGACTCCCTGCCTTCCTTGAATCTCTTATGTCACTCAAACCCTAATGCTCGATTCATGCAAGATAGTCCAAAAGCAGTCTGAAGCATTCCATACGTTTATGTGGCATTTTTCCCCAAGTTTAAAACAATTTTATTGCATATCGTTCTTCTAAAGTGTCCTCATATCCAAATTGCATTTTTGAAGTTCACCAGCTCTGACGATCGGGCTTTAGTACGGTGTATTCCAATTCCTGCTGTAGCTGTTCATTTGGATCTGAAATCATAAAAAAATTGGTTAGTCATCTCAGAAGATATCTAGCAATTGCATACTGCATTTTCAAGAGTTTACGAAAATCTTTAATTCCTGTACAAACTTTGGAAATTTATTAAAGACAACAATTGTTGATGAGTTCATGCCAGCAGTCGGTTTATCGTGGCTATTCGCGAAGATTGAATTAATACATCCAAAGAATATGCATTTGTTTAGTGTGTACCGTACTATATTCGGAACATCCTATGTAACTCTTAGAATTGCTTCCTGACCCAGTTTAACAAAGGTTTGCCCATTTTTGAATAGGCGACGGCCTTGCATCTGTCGGGCTCAATTATGTTGTTCTGGATAGTCCTAGGAGGTCCTCCCTCCCAGGTCGTTACCTCCTGTCTTTCAGGTGAAGTAAGTTTGTTGCTTACTGCCTTAAGCGCCCCGACAATGAATGCTGCCCAGACAATTTTTAAAAGACCAGAGTGGTCCTCCTTTGAGGGCGCCGGCTTAACTCTCCCCGCCTTCCAACCTTGTGTCACATCTTCCTGCTGTGAGAAGGAAGTAATTACCGTACTGCGTACTGGGTCTCCGCCCATGGAGAATCATATCGTTTAATCTGGGCGATAGAATTGCGGGCAATTGCTATTCGAGACAGGGATTATGATATGAGATTCGTTAAGAACTCGCAATTAACGGCCTTTACAAGATGGTAGGGGTGGGCGTGATGGTCGGAGATTAGAGAGGATTTCGTTTTTTTATTTTTTTTTATTTTTTGTCAATTGCTTTTTAATGTTACCTGTCTCCTGTTCAGTTGTGACTTAACACTACTTTATCACGTGATCCATTCAACAGACCGTTAAACTGAAACTAATATTAAACACAGCAACTTCCCCGTCTGGCAATGCATGAGGCAGTCAAAGAACGGCACCAGATCCACACCGCCACTTGCTTTCAGTTTAAAAAACTAAAGAAATGGAAAATCCAAACCTCTACCACGGTGGTAGAGATTGAGGCTTCTTATCATGGGGTCTCAATTTCGATTCTCGCTAGATTTAGCCACTCTGATGAGTCGTAGATGACGAAACACGTGTCAGTGAATAATTATATTTTAAAAACAATAAATATGCCAAATCGGTCAAAGGGGAAATTATTCCCAACTCGCATTTAGGTAAAAATGCACTTTCATCTAAATAATTGAATTTATTAAAAAAAAAAGTATTGCAAACAAAAACAAATAAACAGCATCTATATATAAAACCGCGATAATCCAGGAGTCATGCGAGATGGTCCGGTGGTTGAAGTTTATGCATCTTATTACGGGGTTCTGATTTCGAATCTCGCTAGATTCAGCCACTTTGATGAGTCGTAGACGACGAAACACATGTCAGTGGAAATGAGATTTATGAATCTTATGGTATCAAGTCTTACAAAAATATTTTGGGAGTTAATATTTTTATATAAGACAATCCCAGCCAAATAAAACTGCTCAATATACTAGATAGAGCAAAAAGAACTTGCTTTAAACGTTGTATTCTTTGTTCAAATAATAAATTTGATTTTTTTAAAATTATATTTTTCTGAAAAAAATTTAAATATAAAATTGTAAAATATATATATATATATATATATATATAAAGACGGTCATTTGACGTGTGTGTTAGATCGCTGCATTCAGTCGCTAGATGCAATTCTCTACCTATATAAGAACCAGGTACGTCCAATGATGAAGTATTGCTGTCACATCTGTGCAGGAGCTGCTAAGAAGATCCTGCCTTGACAGAGTTCAGAATAGATTTCATAGCCTAGTGGGGGATGCCCTTTTCTTTTCCCTGCAACTTCTTTCTCACAGAAGAGACGTTGCGAGCCTGTCTGTGTTTTATCGTTGTTTTCATGGCAAGTGCTCGGCTGAGCACCAATCTATGCCTCCGTCCACGCCAAACTTTCACGAGAAACACGGGTCTAGCTGAAAACACTATCAATAATTCCCCCCACTCTTTATCTGTGCCTAAACCTAAACGTAGATTCTATGAACAAAACTTCTTTCTTAGAACTGCACACCTGTAGAACTCGCTTCCGTTTGCCTGCTTTCCAGCTGACTACAATTTGGTCGTCTTCAAGTCCAATATAAACAAGTTCTTGATGAGCCGTTCCCCTTAAGTAATCCAATTTAACAAATTCACACTTCTAACGATTACTATGATATTGTCCTTTTGACCATTGTACACTCTTTAACCCTTATCCTCGAGTGGCTTCTGGACCTTGATAAGTGCTGATTCCCTTGTAAAAACAAAATCACTGTAGACCGTTGTTGTGCTTTAATAAATGTAATTTCACTTGAATTGTAGTTGACAGTGTCCCTGTGGTTTGTTCCTGGCTTATTAAGACAAAGATGGCTTCATTCCAGGGTTCGAATCCCACGACCAGCGGCAATAATACCTTGCTCCTCTGATGATTCCGGAAGAATGAAACACCCGTGTCTGTAGAAATTGAAAATAATTATTTATAATTATAATAGCTATATAGGTTTCCCCTGTAGATGACAAACCAAAGTATGACCAGCATGGTGTAGATATTTTTCCTAGTCGATATGAAGGCAAAGTGGTACCCTTGTAATGCGGTAACACTTCTTTTTCAGTACATATTCACCCGCGTCGTCGTCGTCGTCCTCGTCGTCGTTGTTGTTGTTGTTGTTGTTGTTGTTGAGGAGTTAAGTTATTTATTTTATTCGTTTTTTTTTTGTTTTTGTTTTTAAATTAAATTAATTTTAATTTAAAATAATAACTAATTAACGCTCTTGCCCACAAAAATGTTTATTATAAAAACAAAATTATTTTCAATGTTTCGATACCCGGGCAACGCTGGGTATATTCGAGATATGCACGCACACACACACACACACACACACACACACACACACACACACACACACAGGGTGTCCGTAAAGTTACTATACAGTCTTATTGTATTGTATTTGTATTAATAGTTAATATTTATTTTTTTTACAGGTTTATTTAATCAAGCATGCCACGTAAGACTGTATAGTAACTTTACGGACACCCTGTATATATATTTGTTTTTGTTAGCTATACTTTCTTGAATGAATTCAATTATTTATAAACCTCTACCACGTGGCTAATCTCGCCTGACTACTAAATGTATCACTTTTATGTAGATGTTTTTATTTGTTTTTGTTAGCGATACTTTCTTGAATAAATTCAAGTATTTATACGAAAGTGCATTTTTTACCTAAATGCGTGTTGGGAATAATTTTCCCTTTGACCAATTTGGTACCCCCTAAATGGGGAGCGGCATGCATATTATTTTTTAAATATAATTTACACACACACTCTAGCAGACCGCGCGAGGTTGCCCAGTCGTAAAATACGCTTAAATATGATATTTTAATTTATGCAGATTTCGTACTTATTTTTATTATAAAACCAATTGTCCATTCATTATTACATTGCACTCAATAGTTGTGTCCCCCGCTAGAAATACTTTAATATTGCTTGGGAAAATATGTTTAAAATTGAAATTGTCGAAAAAAGAAAATTTTGCACCAATAAATTTGATTAACTTAAATCATTATTTATGGGGTTGAATTACACGCGGCAACACTTGAGTTTTAGTGCTACGTTTACACCAGTGACAAGTGTTCTGACAGCAAGTGCTTCAATGAAATAGGGTAAAGTATTTCAAGTGCTATTTTTATAGCATAGGATTTGATAGATATTAATATATTCTCGCTCCCCCCTCCGTCTCTCTCTCACCTTTTTATAATACGTTTTAACACAAAGATGCGTCTCTCTCTTTCTATCAAATAATATATCACTCGCTGTTTCCCTCTCTCTTTCTCTCTCGCCTAGTAATCCCCTCCCTCTCCCTCTTTCAAACCTTACATCACCTTTGTTGCTATAATGTCTCTCTGATGTTATATCGTACTCGCTTTTATCCCTTTCTCTCTCTGTCTGTCTGCCTCTCTCGTTCTCTCGTAAACGTTATATCTACATCGCTGTTTCTCTCTCTCTCGCTCTCTCTCTCTCTCTCTCTCTCTCTCTCTCTGCATATATCTCTTAAGCGTTATATTTCTCTCTGGTATTTCTCTCGGTCTCATTCGCTCTTTCTCGTTCACTTCCCCTTCCGATTGCTTTTACCATTTTCTCCCGTTTGGTTTGCCATTCCCTTTTCTCTGGTTTGCCCTCTCCCCCCCTTTTTTTCCTCTGGTTTGTCCTCTCCCCCCCCTTTTTTTCTGGTTTGCCCCCCCCTTTTTTTCTCTGGTTTGCCCTCCCCCCCCTTTTTTCTCTGGTTTGCCCTCTCTCCCCCCCTTTTTTTCTTCTCTGGTTTGCCCTCTCCCCCCCCTTTTTTTTTTCTCTGGTTTGCCCTCTCCCCCCCTTTTTTTTTTCTCTGGTTTGCCCTGTCCCTTTTTTTTCTCTGGTTTGCCCTGTCCCTTTTTTTTTTCTCTGGTTTGCCCTGTCCCTTTTTTTTTTTCTCTGGTTTGCCCTGTCCCTTTTTTTTTTCTCTGGTTTGCCCTGTCCCTTTTTTTTTTCTCTGGTTTGCCCTGTCCCTTTTTTTTTTCTCTGGTTTGCCCTGTCCCTT
>NC_136517.1:78325255-78370255 GCF_053919585.1 Euprymna scolopes
TGAATCTAGCGAGATTCGAAATCGGGACACCATGGACAGAAGCGTAAACCTCTACCATTAGGCTATCTCGCACGACTGCTGGAATGTATCACGTTTTATGCAGATTTTATTTGCTTTTGTTTACATATAATGTGAGGGAATTTGCCTTTGTGTGTCTGTATGGATTCGTTTCCTATGAACCCGGAAACCGCCGAGCCGATTTTTATGAAATTTCTCACGAAGGTACTTGATGCACCTGGCAGTGTTCTTAGATATGTTTTATATCGGGATATATTTGATAAGTAGGGACAATCGATAATCAAAATAATCCGATGAAAGAAGGAACAGGCGATTTTAACTGAAGTTAACACCTTACACAGCCTAACATCACAAGTGCATTTGAGAAGTTTTATTACCACACAAGCTGAAATGCCCGATATATAAAATCGACAGTAGGTTCTTTGTTATGACAAGGGTGCGTTCTAAATGAATGCTTCTGTTTAAAACACAATTGAACCATAATACTTGACTTTTCTATTTTAAACTTAATTTCATGCCATTATAACCGCACAAGCAGTAAGGCCAGGTATATCAAATAAACACTAAGTTCTTTGATATGGCAGGAGCGCGTTCGAAATGAATACTTCTGTTTAGTGTACAATTGAAGCATGATACTTGACTTTTGCATTTTAAACTTTAATTAAAGTCATTATATATAAAAATAATTTTATAAAATCAACAGTAGGTTCTCTACAGTGCAATATGGACTACTATGTATTATGGGCTGTCACTGCGGAGAGGCATGTGAAGCTTTGTCCAGGTGCTCCGCAATAGGCCCCAAACTAGAGCAGGCAATCAGTCGATTTGATTGAAAAATGGTCGATTTCATTGATTTCCGTGGCAAAAATATGGGAGTGTGAAACATTCGTTGATCATCATTCAACCGCTGGCAACATCGGGTCTCTCTACTAGTATATAGCAGAATAATCTATAGATATGTGTCTCGTTGTCTCTTCGGAAGCAACTCTAAATAATATCTTGGATTGCTTGGCCTTTTGGCCAAGATCAAAGTGTGGGATGGTCGATGGAGGTTGTCCGTTCTCAATGGCGTTGGGCGCCGGGACGGGAGATTCTGAATAACTCGGAATTCTCCCTGACTTGGCGACTGGTCCGAAATGCGCTGCCCCTCTTCGACGTACTTTTCCGGTATAAAGAACATACCAGCCGCTTCTGTCCGTGCTGTGACGAACGCGAGCCCGAAACAATCGAGCACGCATTTTTTAGTTGCAGCCGGATACAGCCCCTATTAAGGTACGTCGAGGGGGTAACAGCTCGCATCGATGCCGAGTGTCTGCTCGATCTCGACGTAGGAACTTTTGTGTACAACATGGAGCCGCCGTTCCCCAGGGAGGAAAGTTTGGTTTTCCTGGCGATCCTAGCAGTAGCGCGCATGACCATTTGGATCGCGCGCCTCAAGTTGGTCCACGAAGGGACATCTGTTCCTGATCGGAAATTTGCTTAAAGTAAAGATCAGATGCGATTGGAAGAGGTTGCCTAGAGTGGAATTTGACAAGAGGTGGGTGCACAGCACTAGTTTGTGCATCCGTTGAGGAGCCAAGTTTCAATACGTGTTCCCTCCTTAGGCATGGCATGGGCGGTGCTGGGTCCTACGGAACCCATCCCACCTAGGTTAGCATTATAAGTTCAGTAAAGTAACTCTTGACTGGTGGTACAAATGAGATCCTGTTCCTGATTTTATTTTTTGGTATTAGAGAACCTCTGAGTCTGCCCAACCCCCCTGCTCCTCATCTTTATTTTCTGATGCCCCCGGTCATCCCCCTACTCAGAGGTCACCTTCATACCCCCTCCATCCGTTGCTTTATTTTCTCCCACCTCCATTAAGGCCACTTCCCCAAACCCCATTAGGGATGCTCTGCTTGTTTTCGGTTCCCCGGAAAACAGTGGGGGATCTAGCCACATAGAATAGTACAGGGGGGTCTTACTAACAACACATTAGTAGTTTTTTTTTTTTTTTTTTAAATGAACATTTTCATTAGTTTTTTCCCACTCCACGAACATTTTATGCCAATTAATTCAAGAACTCTTTCTAATGAAATCGAACTTTATTTTCTCACACATACACAAAAAAAAAAAAAAAAAAAAAAATGCACACACAACACACAGAAATGAATATACAAATTGTACATAGTTAAATTTTACATTGAACGCTGGGGTTATTAGTTAGATTAGGATCCACAGAGTGATTGAGGTATTTTGGTAAATGTTGCCAGTCAAGAGTAAGACTTCAAAGTCTCATCTGTTACATAGTCAAAAAGACCCTGTACCCTCCCCCTCCCAATTTCTTGTAGGGCCTTGTGCCTAATTTTGTTGAATTGAATTTTTTGTACGTTTTTTATGTTCAATTTTTTCTTTCTCAATAAAATATATAAACAAGATCAAAGTGTAGTATCTGTTCTGGCAGATACTGCAAGCAAAGATCATATGAGGGGAGCAACCCAACATATATATGACCATTGCTCTTGTAGTTATCAGTTATTCGTCAATGTAGGTGAAACCTTTCATACCATTTGTCACTATCCAGCTCCCCTACTCCCCGGGGAGCTGGTCCCCGTTTCCCCAATCTCTCCACATTAAAAAAACGGCCTAGTGCCTAATTTGCTCAGTGGGGAAGCAAATAAATACAAACTCTTAATAATATCTTGAAATTCTTTGACGAATTTACAAATTTCCTCTTTTAATCCTGGTGCTATCAGATCAGGCTGTCTGAAGATATTGGCCTCCTGAGGAGAAATGCACCTAACAGTGATGCCTTTTTGTTTTTCTACTTCCTTTTTGCAAAACTTAATTATGTTCAACCCATCTTTTCCCCCTTTTCTTTCTTCTCATTTCCCCTTTCTCTTTCTATCTTCTCCACTTCCTGAATGGTTTCCTAACTTAAAATGTACCAAACATTAATACTATAACCTTTTTCCCTCTCCCATTGCAAAACTCATTCATGTTCTGCAAGGCAGAGAAACAAAAACGATAAAATCCACTATAAGATAACCAAACCAAACACTACAAACTAGTGATTCAAGATACAAAAAAGTTTGAAGAATAAAAACCTTTAACAAAATAACTGAATGCAACATGAATACTATTTCCAAAATAACTGGATTCGGTATTAAACAACTCGGAAAAGGGTTGATATGCCGTAAAACAAATCCACCCGAAAACCAATCCTCTTTTAATAGGAAAAGAAGAAAAGGAAAATGTGTTTGTGTGTCAGTATGTACTCTAGTGACAAAACATTCGGCCTTGAATAGTGTTATTCACGCGAAAGATAGTTACAAATGAATCGGGTGTTTCACAATCAAAGTTAAGAATGTTTAATTGTGTCTAAAAGTGCCTTAAGCTATATACAACATCATCGCGTTATAATTTTCAGGAGTATATTTGAGTTATTGACAATAACGGTACGTGTAAATGGCGACAATCCTTTACAGTTCTCTCTCTCTCTCTCTCTCATATATATATATATATATATATATATATATATATATATATATATTTGTAGTCATATATTTTTAGTCATCGACATACAGTACTGTTTCGTTGTATCCCAGATCAGTGCCACTAGACTAGCACCTATCCAAGCCGAGGATTGAACCTAGAACCATCGCGTTGACAGTCGGCAGTTCTACCCATTCATCCACAGGAGAGATGCCCGCAAATAACCTCGACAAATGTCTATTTTAACCAAACATTCATCCACCACTTTTATAATGCTCAACCCGCTTATTTACAAACAAACGGCGAGCCTCGCATATATATATATATATATATATATATATATATATATATATATATATATATATATCGTACTTTGGGGTAATTGCGCCAACTAACTAAAAGTGCTCTTTTGGCAAACACGCATATAAGGAGCACTTTTTTTTAGTTGGCGCAATTACTCCTAATGTACGGTATATATATATATATATATATATATATAGAGAGAGAGAGAGAGAGAGAGAGAGAGAGATTTGGTGTTTGTGATTTGTTATTCTACATAAAAACTTAAACTAAAAAAAAAAAAAAAACACAATTGCAACTTCTCTTTCGAATTTCGGATTTTGTAATCATGCCATATGCCTTTATTTTAAATTTTAAAATTGATAAGTTCCTCTTCTTCTGATGAGTAAGGGCGGAATAAATAAATAAAAAATTGACATAATAATTGCATGAATGATTCTGCGCTAACAGGTGCTGTCACGAACTGAATATGTCAACGTTCTTAAAAAATAAACGGTTAGATGGACATCATCTTGAAATTTGGAATATAGACTTTTCTTATTCATAATAAACTAGCGAGGGGTACCCGGCGTTGCCCGGATGTTTTTCGGGGTATGTGAAAAAAACCCGAAGCGTTGACGACGCGCAGTTAGAAAATAAAGTGTTAAAAAAAAAACAGGTGCGCGTTTTTGATTGACGTGACGGAGATAGGTATTCAGCAGTTACGATTTTGTGCGGGACAGTTTTGAATGAGGTGAATAAATCGGTTTGTTTGTTTATAAAAACACGCTCCCTGTTTATTAGGAGGAGCGAAATGAAAGCTACAGTCTGATATGACGAAGTCGACATTGAACAAACTGGCTTTCGGCCTGTGATTAGAGTCGAGTTTCGCTTTTTTTATATACCGAAAACCGAATGTAGCGCATGTTTAATGCCGATGCGGGAAATGTGGAATAATTAACGTTTGAAAGTCAATAAAATTAAATAGACAGGCGAGCTCCGTGGGTAATTCTGAGATATTACAATTTATAGATGATATAAAAAGTTTTAAGTTGTGAAGCGAGCAAGCGCTTCTCTGAAAGAAGCCTTTCGTGGACATCTGTTACATGATAAGGGCTGTCCCCTTTTCATGTAAGTATAAAAATAGAGAGATTACTTACAATGAAAATAAAATGAGAGAAAGCAGAAATCGAACCTTGGATATAAGTTTTAAAGAACAATAGAATTAAATGGAATGTCCAGTAAATTGTTAATTCTGATGAAATAAATGATAAATAAACTATTCAATTGTTAGAAAGAATGTGGATAATAAAATATGGGTTAAATAAATTAGATATGTAGGTTGAATTCCTTTGTGAAAATAACAAAAAAAAAAAATAGGTTATTGGAAAATCAGAATGTTCGGGAAACGTGCGACTCGCGCATGTTGAAACACGTGAATTGTGATCACGTGGGCGGACATGCATGGATTTCTCAATATAGGAAGTGAGAGTTAGAGTTAGAGAGAGCTAGTGAGAAACTCAGAGGGAGTTTGAGATCGACAGACATGGGTTTCAATCGTCTAGAAGCGAGACGATCACATTTTGAAACTTAATATGTGAACCTTTGAATTCCTGAACGCAAAGCCACCAACCGGTTCAAGTGGAAGAAGAATAAATGTTCAATGTGTTTTATAACTCCGTCTCCTGTGTCCATCATTACATGAAAAAGGTATTGTTTATTTATATGTACACTCTCTCCTTATATCTACGTGTTAATGTCCACATCTCTTCTCTAACAATGTTGTGTTAATGTTTCCATCCCATGTCTTACAATATGAACACTTACAACATGAACTCTCCTAAGACTGTCTCTTCATCCCTCCTAAGACACTTCTTAACATGTAAACGAAAGAACATTCATCATCTTAAGTATAATTAGCGACTCATTAATATATAACACATCGAGGAAAAGCGAACATACATACACACATACATTTTCGCTTTTATATATATATATATATATATATATATATACAGTCCTGGTCAAAATCATAAGACCACTTAAGAAAGTAAGCGTTTACGCATATTATCGAATTTTTAATCAAACAAATGGTTGAAACCATTGCCAAAAGAGGAAATATGATGGAAAAAAAATGAAATCTGATTCATTCGAAACCTTAACCCTGATCTAATAATTATTTTTGAAAAAACTCACAGTCCAATATAAAACTGCATGAAACTGACATGTGAACGTCAGCATCGTTCCTTCCCTGTTTCTCCTCATCCAACTGTAGATTGAAACGATGGAACTAATTTGTATCATAGGAATGGTTTCATTTCCGTACAAGTTTTTTAGATGCAAGTAATTACCGTATAATTAATTAATAATTATATCGAAACAACGGATCCTAATTAAAATAAAATACGCATCAAGTGCATATGAAAGCCAAATCACAACGTAATATTAGGGAAATAAACAAATATTTTACTTGTTTGAAATTCATCACAAATATATTTCAGAGGTATACTCCATCTTCAGTGTGTTGTTTTGTTTTATTTTTTTGTCTTCTTCCTTGCTTGTTGTAAATTTGGAGAAGTCTGTTTGTAAAGAGCCGCGCATTGTATCGAGCGGTTGTATTTTAAAATGTTTGAACTGTGCGTAGGCAACGCGAGAATAACGTCAAGGGTGTGAGTTCCATATAGAAACGTTGATTTAACTTGAATGAAATAAAATATGCATGCCCTTGAAAGCCAAATCACAACGTAATATTAGGAAAATAAACAAATATTTTACTTGTTTGAAATTTATGACAAATATATTTCAGAGGTATACTCCATCTTCAGACTTCTTTCTTCATCTTTACATGGCAAGGAAGAAAAGGAAAAAAAAAGAAATAAAACAGCACACTGGAGATGATATATATTCAAATTAAAACAATGTTTCTATATGAACTCTCATTCTTGATGGTATCCTGATCTGCGTAAAATTTCATGACTTAACTTTTTTTCTTTTTCCTCCTATTTTACCATGATGAGGTCACCTGTGGGAAACCTCCATAGTGTACCCACCGCTTTAGCTATAAGTATAAGATCTAAAATAATCTAAATATATGAGCACAGAAAATATATCACACTGGCAGGGACGTCCGGCGCTGCCCGGGCGCTTAGATAACACTGTAGAACTTTACATTCTTACTGCATGTGCTCGTAGAGATGAATTTATAGCCACGCCCTTTCCGGTTGAGTTGAGTTGGTTCTTAATACCGTCGCTGAAAAAAAAGAGACAAAAAACAAAGCCATAATATTCTATGATTATCTAGCCGTCATGAATTATTTTGCAAATAAGAAACTTAAACCCCATAAATAATCAAATTGCTAGACAATATAAATGATTGTAAACAAACAAGTAAAATATTTGTTTATTTTTCTAATATTGCGTTGTGATTTGGCTTTCAAGTGCACTTGATGCGTATTTTATTTTATTCAAATTAAATCAACGTCTCTATATGGAACTCACACCCTTGACGTTACTCTCGCGTTGCCTACGCACAGTTCCAACATTTGAAAATACAACCGCTGAGATACAACGTACGGCTCTTTACAAACAGACTTTTCTTTCTCAACTTTACAACATGACAAGAAAGAAGAAAACAAAAAAAAGGGAAGAAAACAACATACTGAGGATGGGGTTAAGCTCTGAAATAAATTTATGTTATAAATTTCAAACAAGTAAAATATTTTTTTATTTTTCTTAGTATTACGTTGTGATTTGGCTTTCAAGCACACTTGATGCGTATTTTATTTTATATAAATGATTGGTTTGTTTTTTTGTTTAACGGCATATCAACCCTTTTCGGGTTATTTAATGCAAAGTCCACTAGTTTATAAAAAGGTTATGAATTTCTTAAAAAAATAAGAAACTTAAAAACCCATAAATAATCAATTTGCTTGACAATATAAAGGTTTCGTTTGGTTCTTTTTTGTTTAACGGCATATCAACACTTTTTTTTTTTTTTTGGAGGGGGGGGGTATTTAATGCAAAGTCCAGTAGTTTAATAAAAGGTCTTTATATTTTTAAATATTCATTCATAAGGTATAAGTTGGGTTGTTTTTGGAATAAAAATCTTAAAATTATTGTAAAAAGTCTTATTAATGGTAAATGAGTCAAACTAAGTACCAAGAAATTGAAACGTCTTATACTGCAAAAAAGAAAGCAGTAGAAATGGTTCCCTACAGAACCGATACCTCATAACAAGACTTCCAAACCAAAATCAGAAATAACATATCAACCAAATGGCAAGACATATGGAATATTTACCAATAAATAAACTACATTCCATAATGCCTATTACCAAATAATGGCAACCAGGACACGGAAGACCGGAGAGGGAGGAGGTGGAATTAGCAAGAATACGAATCGGTCATACTCTGTTAAGGAAGAATAACCGACAACATGCATACCATGCAATTTACCCTTCACCGTTGTACAGATACTCATCTATATAAATAAAACAGATGTATGTCTGCATAAAAATATTTAACCGATAAACTCTCAAACTACGTCACATAACACTGAAATTAACAGGAAATAATAATCATACACCAAGGATGGTTTATAACGAGTAAAATCTTTGTTTGGATGGATAACTGCACGCCTGTGAAACTCTGTTCCGCTTACCTGTTTCCCTCCCGACTTCAACCTGGATGTCTTCAAGTCCAACACAAACAAATTCCTGATGAACCGCGTCCCTAAGTAATGACACCTTATCAATTCTCCAATACTATTGCTACACTATCCCATTGAGTACTGTACACAGAATAACCCTTATCAAGGCCCAATGACCACTCGGGGATAAGTGGTGAACTCCATGTAAAAAAAAAAAAGAAAAAATGAGTAATGCGTTCAGACATATGACGGCAATATTGTGTGTCCTGTAAACTTTTTATGCAAATATTATGCAAGTATAAATCATGTAGAATATCTGCATGAATATAATTACACGTAATGGTTAACTAAAGATGATCATCCCATGAGAAAACCGAAAAAGCTAATAGGGAATTAATTAAAATGAATGTTTAAAAGAATATGCAAATTAGATCTTTTGCTAGTGAATGCATTTCCACAACTCATATATAAGAAAATTGTATTTTTCTTTTTAAATAAATAGAAAAGGGGGGTTTTAATATGAATATCAATACACACAAAAGAAAAACGAATTCATAGGAGTGTATATATATATATATATATATATATATATATATGTAGTTTGTTTTTTTTGTTTTTTTAATATAATTATCTAGCGAGATTCAAAATCGGAATAGACAAGCGTTAAGAGTTTAGGCTCCTTATCGTGAGGTCCCGATTTCGAATCTCGCTAGATTCAGCCACTCTGATGAGTCGTAGACGACGAAACATGTGTCAGTGGATAATTATATTTAAAAAAAAAAAAAACAACAAATATGCCGCTCCTCATTTGGGGGTACCAAATTGATTAAAGGGAAAATTATTCCCAACTCGCATTTAGGTAAAAAGGCACTTTCGTAAATAATTGAATTCATTCAAAGCGTATCGCAAAAACAAATAACATATTTATCCACTTAACTAATCAACATTCATGTCCTCTGTCCCAGTTTTAGGAAAAGTTTAGTTGACAACTCATCTATACTTGAACAAACAATAATAAAAGAAAACTTGAAGCATTGCCAATAAAATCTATAAAAAAAAAAAAAAACTATCAATCAAATAAACTTTGTCAATAGTAATAACATCTTGAAGTGTCTGTAAAGTTATTCATTTTAATAGCTTTGCTAACATTTCAGGACGCTATTAATTTTAAACAATGGAACAAAAAAAGGATAAAATAAAAAATAAATAAATAAAATAAAAGACTTAACCAGTGCAGAAAAGAGAAGAGGAGGGGAAAAAAAAAAAAAAAAAACAAAAAAAAACGTATATAAATTGTTCAAAACCAGTTAGATTAATTTATCCCTGACTATGAATCCTGAAAGATTGGAAAGTACTAGGACTTATAATAAATATGATCATTACATCAGCCAGTTCCTGCCAGAAGTGAAGACTGTTATTCGAAAGTTGAAAAGGATTGAAAATATAATTCATAGACAAAAAAAAAACGTCTATTTTATTTAATGAAATATGCTTAGAGTACAAATGCTGCATGTGTATATATATATATCTGTGGAAATATTCTTTATTCACTTATATTTCCTTTTTATATAAACCAATCCTTATTTAAGAAGCTTAATGTAATTACAGAGCATATAAAAAATAAATGACAAAATTCTATATTCCACATTTCATGATGTTGACCATCTTACAATTTATTCCTTTAATTCAGTTGACACTTAAAGTATGTGTTTCGTAGCACAAAATCAATCACTTAATTATTATATCACTCGGTGAATTTATCTTGCCCTTAACTCATAAAAAAAATAGCAACAATCAATCCACCAAAAGGAAATAAAATTCATTTGGACATGATTAAAAAATCCGAAAAGTTGCAAATACCTTATAATTTGCTTTCATTACGTCATTTTGAATTTTAGGAAAAAAAAAAATACAGATTTTGTTTTTTCTTATCACAGAGCTAATTCTCTATTATTAAACATATATTAGTGACGGGACGATTCCAATATTTTTCCCAATTCCGGTGCAATTACCGATTCTGCACCAAATTCCCGGTTCCAATACAATTACCGATTCCGGTTCTGATTCTTTATAAATCTATAAATATTTAACAATACAGTTGTTATTTCTCCCGATTTCCGTAAAAAAAAAAAAAAAAAAAAAAAAAACGTTCAATATGTAGATATGTTCATAAACGTAAAATTACACTTGTGGAAGATCATCTATAGATTTTAGCTTTACTGATGATTTAAAATCAATAAATATTTATTATTTTATCATCATTACCGGCAATGGAAGATTTTGCTTTAAACAAAATCAAATAAAAAAGAAACAAGGAAAAGAATCGTTTTGGCATCAGAAAATAGACACTAATTTTTCCGATACCCCCAAATGTTCTGATTTTTCAGATTCCTTGTTGAGTTTGAATAAAATAAAACACGTATTAGATACGTTTGAAGCTAAAACAATGCATTATTACAAAATAAACAGATATTTATTTTGTTTGAAATTTATATTTAAATTCATAAATATATTTCGAAGATATACTCCATCATCAGTATGTATTTATTTATTTTTTTTTTTTTGCCATGTTGTTGTTTGAGCATAGAATCAGTAGAAGTCCGTTTGTTGTTTTTACGGTAGTCTTTTCAAATGTCGGAACGGTTGCGTTGATCACGCGGAATTCACGTTAGGGTTTGTCTTCCTTGAAGAGAAGCGCTGGTTGAGTTTGAATAAAATAAATACGTAATCGTTCATTCATTACGTAGATTACATCATTAGGGGTACGGAATATATATGCTCTTTATACCTATGTATTTCAAAGTCTAATGCTTCTCATCAGAGGAGAAGAGTAGGTGCTAGGTAACAGATTAGAAATGTGACGTCTACCGATAAGTACATTATGAACTAAATAATGGGGTCTCTAAATGTGGAGGAAGGAAAGCTGGAGAACTTGAGTAATTATCACGTAATGGATATAGGTGGTATGTATAGGGTTTCCTCCATTTTTATATATTTATGTAGACTGAACACGAGAGTTATTCCTTTTTCCGATCTTTCTGGATATCTTTTCTATTTGTTGAACGATCTTTTTTTAATTTCAGCAGGCATATTATATAGAATGGCGTTCAAAAGTTGTTGTTCAGCCATATAGGAAAATCGAAACTAAAAATAAAATAAAAAATAATTCGCCCCCAACCCTCTTGCACCCACCTTTATAGCCAATTAAAACTTTTTAAATAAATAGGAGGGAGATATCTACTGGACCGGTAGAAGGATCCTACCATTCAGATATACTCAGTAAGAATATTACTAGTGCATGAGAAGGAAAACATACTTTCATGTACATCAAATCTGTTGCCAAGGTCGCTGGGAAAATGGTGGGATCCGTCTATCGATCCAGTAGAGATCTCACTCCTGATGCAATTCTCTATCTATATAAGAGCCAGCTTTGTCCAAAGATGGAGTATTGTAGCCACATCTGGGCAGGAGCTGCTAGAAAGAGCTTATCCTGCCTTGATAGAGTTCAAAATAGACTTCGTAGCTTCGTAGGGGGATGTCCTTTTCGCTTCCCTGCAACCTCTTTCTCACAGAAGAGACATCGCGAGCCTGTCTCTGCTTTATCATTTTCATGGCAAGTGCTCATCTGAGCTCCAATCTATCGTTCCCCTCTCACCAAATTTTCACGAGAAACACTAGTCTAGCTGAAAACACTATCAATAATTTCCCCCACTCTATCTGTGCCTAAACTTAATCGTAGATTCCATGAACAAAGCCTCTTTCTTAGAACTGCACACCTGTGAAACTTTCTTCCGTTTTTCTGCTTTCCAGCTGACTACAATATGGTCGTCTTCAAGTCCAATATAAACAAGTTCTTGATGAGCCGTTCCCCTTAAGTAATCGAAGTTACCAAATTTACACTACTAGCAATTACTATGATATTGTCCCATTGACTATTGTATACTCTTTAACCCTTATCCTCGAGTGGCCTCTGAGCCTTGATAAGTGGTGACTCCTATGTAAAAGAAAAAAAAAAGTCGTAGCTGTGCGTAAAACCAAACTGAAACTAGGTGACAGTCGGTTTCTGGTTACATTTTCTATTTCTTGCGTTGTTATATTTTATGTTATTATTATATTGAAGCAACTTCACAAGTTTGCGTGTGTAAGAGAGAGAAAGAGAATACCCGTTTCTGACTCATTGAATATCCCTGCTAGTTTCAAATAAATTCACCCTCCATATTGATTGTTTGCAATGTATGGAAAACTGAAATGCTAGAGCTGTGGAGACAATAATCCAAGCTGAAGTTTCTCATTGACGTTCCAGGTCGAATTACAACCGAATTGTTCTTATAGCAAAATCATGGAATTAACATTAAAGCAATTGTCCATTGTATGTGCTAAGGTCAACCTATATATAACAGCAATAGGAAAACGTGGACTTGCCCGAGAAAGTATTAGGAAACACTACTGTATTCATTCTCCCACTCTCTAACACAATATTACGTTTTGTATATTACACAATATTGTAACAGAGTGCAGACGCACATATGACAGCAGCAGCAGCAGCAGCCAATGTATACAAATGATCGAGCCATGTGCAAGGTGAAGTCACAGCGAGGAAAAAGGAAAGAAAAAGCTTATAAAAAAGAAAAACATGGCCAAGAAGAATAGAGATAGACGTGTTACACAGGTGACCGAGAATGATAAAGACGCGTCCTTAACATGGCCAAACAAAGACAGAGTGCCCCGCGTTCGACATGACAGAGTCTTGTTAAGCACATTAGAGTACAAGAAGATTTTTTACTTTCGAACAAGAGACAAAGCGGTATTCTGGAAAGCAACTGTAAATAAATGTCTGTTTCACTGAAAAAAAAAGTCGAATTCTTTCCTTGTCTTTGTTTCCTTGCTACTGTTTGCATACAACGTGTGGGTTTCGAGTGTGGACATGTAATGACTAGGTACATATTTATTGCTTATAGTGGTCCTAGCATAACCACGTTGACATACTGGTTCTTATTAGGTCACTGAAGCTAAGCAATGTTGTACCTGGCCAGTACTGGATGGGTGACCATTTCTGAATATTAGGTGGTGTATGTATACGGGTATGTATAATATTTTAGGGAGCTGAACGGCCTTACATTGCCCAGTTCCAGGTCACCTATTGGATAGGTGGGGCGTCTGTTAGCCTTCCTCTGCTATCCAAGAGTGTTACCATACAACGAGAGTGGATGAAGCTCCTCCAGAGAGAAGGCAATCCATCTAGAAGAAGGAAACTGATAAAAAAACAAAAAAAAAATACCAGATAGAAAGAGTTCGTTAAACCTGCAAGGCAATATTCTAGTGACGGTATCACACAAACAAAAACACCCGCTTCCAATTTACCATGAACCAGCATGAAAGGCTTAAGAAACTGTCATGAGAATGTTCGTCTCAGTGTAAAATCTAGCTTAATTGGAGAGAAAGCTTCTTTTTTTATTTATTTTTTTTCCACGAGAAAAAATATTGACAGAAATCAGAATATCAGTGTGAGGCTAACAGGTGCTACACCTTGCTCAAGGGTGACCTGGAATTATGCAAGACATGGCCATTTATCTCCCTAATGTATTATACATGCATACTTATATATATATATATATATATATACACACAATAATACCGCACCTAATATTATTAAATGGATACCCATCTGGTACTGGCCAGGCTCAACGTTGCTTAACTTGATCTAATGAGACGACATAGTGAAAGAATTAACGTGTTGTGTGTATGTGTGTGCGTTAATATTGTTTTTTTGTTTGTTTTTTTTTTTTAATTTTCTTCCTTTGAAGATTGTAATGCTGGGTATGGTGCAGCCAAACAGCTGCCAACATTGCCCAGCTTTTTATTGAAACCAACCGAGAGCTCTTTTTAGTATCCTCGTTGTTCCCTTAAGTGCAGTTGTCTGGATCTCTTTTGCACTTGGTTCACTAGGAATATTAGGTAAGCTTCAGGTTCTTCTTCATAAGCCCTGTGGCACCTATAATAACTGGTATCTGCCTAAGATTCCAGTTTCTTTTCATATCATACATGAGACCTTGATATTTGGTCTGTTTCTCTCGTCCAGCTCTGTTCAGACCTCCATTATTAGGGACAACCACTTTAACCAAGGTTGCAACTCTCTCTGACTTATTATGGCTGATGGAACAAGAGCATGCTACCCGTTAAGTCAATAAAGGGTTCTGAGTTCGACAGAAACATTCCCGGGTTCG
The DNA here is from genome assembly GCF_053919585.1 of Euprymna scolopes. Lineage (NCBI taxonomy): Eukaryota > Metazoa > Mollusca > Cephalopoda > Sepiida > Sepiolidae > Euprymna > Euprymna scolopes. Next base: position 78,339,898 of record NC_136517.1, read on the forward strand.
ACGGAAGAAGGTCAGAGGTTACATCGACCGAAACATTGTGAAAATCACACTCAAGTCTAAAGAATCCAAATAATACGAATAACGAATCTTCATCTCAAAAATTCAGAAACGTAAAATGAATAGGTTTATACATTTTTTTTCAATAAGCAGACGACATTGTGAAAGAATGAGTGTGTTGTGTCTATGTATGTGCGTTAATATAAAAATGCGTATGCGTAGGTACATATTTATTGCTTATAGTGGTCCTAGCATAACCACGTTGACATACTGGTTCTTATTAGGTCACTGAAGCTAAGCAATGTTGGTACCTGGCCAGTACTGGATGGGTGACCATTTTTGAATATTAGGTGGTGTATGTATACGGGTATGTATAATATTTTAGGGAGCTGAACGGCCTTACATTGCCCAGTTCCAGGTCACCTATGTGATAGGTGGGGCGTCTGTTAGCCTTCCTCTGCTATCCAAGAGTGTTACCATACAAGAATGGATGAAGCTCCTCCACTGTGGAGAAGGCAATCCATCTAGAAGAAGGAAACTGATAAAAAAACAAAAAAAAATACCAGATAGAAAGAGTTTGTTAAACCAGCAAGGCATCTTCTACTGGCGGTATCACACAAACAAAAACACCCGCTTCCAATTTACTATGAACCAGCATGAAAGTAGTAAGGCTTAAGAAACGTATGTGTGCGTTCGTAAGTTGATAAATGTATGATTTTTGCTTTCCCATCAACCGAAAGAGAACTGAGCGAAGTTGGTGTAAAGCATGTGTTAGCTCTGTCCTGGAATTTGGCTTAAATATTTTTGTGAGCTAAAATTCTGGATTTTTATCAATTAAGCTTGGATCAAAATTGATAAATTCAGAGATTAGCTTCAAATATTTTTTTTATTTGTTTTGATTAATTTCTACTATTAAAAAATAGTGTTATTATTTTATTACTATTTTTAACTATTTAGTTGTTTGTCGAATAAATAGTTAGAATTGAGTCAAAGAACCAATAAGAGACGACCTTGGCTAACAGGTGCTGCACCTTGCTCAAGGGTGACCAGGCAATGTGAAAGACATGGGCATTTGTCTCTGATGTATTATACATACACACTTCTATATACAATACATAAAGAATCTAATATTTCTAAATGGTCACCCATCTAGTAATGGTCATGCTAAACATTGCTTAACTTCGGTGAATGACATGGGAATTTATCCCTATGACACTCTTATATATGCAATATATAAAGCATCTAATATTTCTAAATGGTCACCCATCTAGTAATGGTCATGCTCAACATTGCTTAACTTCGGTGAAAGACATGGGAATTTATCCCTATGAAACTCTTATATATGCAATACATAAAGCAACTAATATTTCTAAATGGTCACCCATCTAGTAATGGTCATGCTCAACATTGCTTAACTTCGGTGATCTAATAATTGCACCATTAAGAATTGATTATATAATGTTAGAAATTGAATTTTAAAAAAATTCGTAGTGCTGCAATATTTTAAGTTATAAATTTATTATATTTTTTTACTAGAATAGCTTGTCCTTTTCTTTTCCAGTTTTAACAACTAGTTCTTTACTTTTCCATGTTTAAGCTTAACCATATTACTTTTCATGCTCGCATTTTTCTATTGTTATCCATGATTTTTCCAGGCTTCAAATAAATTCACTTGTTCTTTGTTTAATTTCAGTCTCTTTTTTTTTTTTTGCCCTCATAAACATAACATACACATATGTAATAATAATGTACGGCACTCGTCGGCTTTCAATAAAATCCCCCACAATTATCTCCCTTTCATTCTCTCTGTTTTACTTGTTACTTCTCTTTTCGTGAGAGCGGTGATTTGGTAGCAACAATAGTCGCTGAAGCGACGTGGTTGCTATGGAAACCAGTTATAAGAAACGTCGCTCACATCCTTACAATTTTTTGCAATTTTGGATACCAGTAAATTCATCATAACTTTTGTTTAACTGAACGAAAATTGAATTTTTTTTTCACAATATAACTGAGAAGGGGATCTATAAATTGTAATAATTGTTTGAAATTTGGTTAAAAATGAGTGAGCGGTGAAGCTTTTAAACAGTTCTAAATGATTAAAATTGGCACTTAACCATATATTCAAACACTACCATGTTTGAATTCTATACTAGCAGAGGGGGGGGGGGCGGCTTTGCTCGGGCGTAAAATACGCTTAAATATGATATTTTTATTTGTCCAGATTTCGTATATATTATTATAGTCTTCATTTCAAAAGTAAAAAAAAATAAAAAGTATTTAGGTGCCATCAGCTAGAATCGAAACCGAAACTGTAGCATTCAAAGCTGGTGACGTTACCACACATATAACCCGATTAAAAATAAACTCAGATGAATGTACAAAATGGTTAACGTTTTTTTTCTTCAATTTTTACCCATTTTGATCCCTTAAAAACAATTTTAACTGGCTAAAGACCCATATAAGAACGGTCCATAAAAATCCAATCATTTGAGGACCCTAGCGCCGCTCTGCGATTTTTAGTTTCGGAGGAGATAGAGTTTGAAAATACGAAGACAGATCGATCTTTGTCAAAGTCAAACTATGCTGGTGACTGCTAGTTAGCTAGAAACGTGCGTTTTTGGTTAATTTTTGTGTATGTAAACCTTATTAACTATATATCTATTAAAGAAAATCATGTACAAATACCACGATGCCGTCGGTTTCAAGTAATTGAGAGTTAAAATTTTGCCGACTGTCCTCATTCATGGTTGGGAAGTTCTGGTTGGAATATCGAAAGTTTTCAATATTCCGACTGGGACTTTGCAATTATGAGGAAATTATTTTTAACTTTGGTCAAAATCGGACTGTTCCTTCTTTAATCGCATTGTTTCGATTATCGATTTGTTGATACTTATCGGAGGCATTCCAATACAAAATCAATCCAAGAACACTCTTATACGCATAAAGTACATTCGTGTGAAATTGAAAAAAAAAGTCGGTTAAGCTATTTCGGAAACTATAGAGAACAAACTCATGTGCGCACACACACTCACAGTGCTTTCTGTAATATAAATCTCACGTGTCTGTTTAAATGTATTATGTATGTTTGTATGTATGTCTGCTTAAAACTTTCGATAGAAGCGACGGATTTTCATAAGATCGGCATCATTTTGAAGCTCGACCCTTCGGACGATAAATCGAAAAATTGGCTAAAAACATTAATTCCTTCACCTTCAACCGGGCACTTTTCTACTAAGAGAGGTCGCTTTTTTCACATATATTTTCGAAAATCATCCCCTCTTTTCGATTGTCTAGCCTTAATTTAGACCTTCAGCACTTTCGGTTTGGCGATGAACGCAACAGCAAATACGTCACTTTTTTTTCTTTTTTTTTTGCTCAACACCTCCAAACACCCGGCCAACGCTGAGGCACTCAGGCTAGTTTATCTATAAATAGAAAATAGAGAAATATAAATACACTAGTGGGGGTACCCGGCATTGTCCGGGTGTTTAGAGGTGGGTGTGCTCGGGCGGTGGGTGGGGTTAATCAAAACATAAGAATAAGCGAAGTAAATATTTTTAAATATTAAATAAAAATTAAATGTTGTATATAAAAACTTTAAAAAATCGAAAAAAAATAACGTAAGGCAAACGAACGATGTTAAATGTAAAAATCGGAAAAAACAAAATCAAAAAGAAAACAGAAAAACGAACGTTAAAACTCTTTAAAAATTCTGAGAAAAAAAAAGCGTGAAAAATGGCTTAAATCAAAACATCGAGAAAAAAAACACAAAAAAAACTAACGTAAGGCAAACGAACGATGTTGAATTTAAAAATCGAAAAAAGAAAACAGGAAAAAAAAAACGAACGTTAAAACTGCTTTAAAAAATTTGAAAAATAAAACCTCCCCAAAAAATAACACGTGAAAAATGACTTAAATAAGCCTGTTTCGATATTAAAATTTTTGAAATCGGTGGGTACCCGGGTGTTTTGGGGTGTGTGTGGTCGGTCGAGGTTTGGGAGTGTTAATGAAAACCTAAGAATAAGGCGAAGTAAAAAAAAAAAAAAAAAAAACAGAAAAACGGACGTTACGTGAAAAATGGCTTAAATAACCCTGCTTCAATATTAAAATCGAAAAAAATCGAAAAAAAAATAGACATCTCACACCACGATTCGAACCCAAAACGTTCAGATTATGACCCCACGCTCTAACCAACTGAGCTAACACGACGTACGTGAAATTGTGTCAGTTCTTCACATATTTAAACTAAATCAGGTTATGACGTCGTCGGACGCATGTGTACAAACCGATCTCATCATGAGAACGGTTTTTGTTGACCCCCCCCCGCCCCGCCCCGTAGAAAAGTGTTGATTTCAGGGTGAAAAAATTAACGTTTTTGCCCAATTTTTCGATATTTGTCGGGCAAAGGATATGAGACCAAGTTTGTCAATTTTTGTTCAGTCTGTCGAAAGTTTTTAGCAGACACACACACATACATTTTCGCTTTTATATATATAGATGGCACGACTAACTCACGAAATAATCTTTTGTGTCGGTCTCAGTTCATCAATCTTATAATTCCGTGTAATTGATTGCCTAATTAATCTGTTTATATTTACGGATTCGTTTTCGGTCTGACCTTCGTTTAGAATATTGTTTCACGTAATTAAATGTATTTACTGAACTCAAACCTCAATCTACGTTCATAATCACTTTTATCCGTCCATCCTCGTTAGATCACCGCTGAGATTGCTATGTACTGAGATCGATGACTATGTGGCAATGCTTAGTACTGTATGCATAAACCGATCCCGGTCGTTTTGCAAACCGAAGTCTTATTACTAAGCTGCACTTACAACGAATACTCACCAGTCGTTTATTATGATCTCCACCAAGGGGACACAAGTCGTTGACGAGAGGTACCGCACCACACCTCCCCAAAAAATAATCTCGACAAAAAAGCGAATGCTGTCGTATAGTTTCTGATCATTTTTTTTTATGACACTCTGAAGTCGTTATCAGACGTTGCCCGGGGCATAAACAACAACATGTTTCTTTTAGAAACATTTTTCTCCCCTTCTTTTCCCCTTTCCCTCTGCCCGCTCCTCTCTTTAATCGATTTCATCTCTTTTTCTTTTTCTATTTCCTCCCTCCTTTTTTCCGTCTCTTTTTCCTGTCCTCTTTACCCCCCCCCAGCGGCTCTTTTTTTCCTTGTCTCTTTACTTCCCCTGAATGCATCAACTATAACGGTAGAGTTATAATTAAAATCTATATCTTTTAATCCAACAACCTTTCTATGAAAGAATTTCGACTTTATTATGTTTTTTTTTCTTAACTTTTTTTTGTTTTTCTAGCTGGGTATGAGACATAGTACCGGATGCCAGATATTCACCCGCTACCTCTTATATTTCATCCGAAAGATCTTTTTAACATTCTGTCACCTTTTTTTTTAAGTGCAATTGTTTATATTACTTTTGCACTTGGTTCACCGGGTATATTTGCGATGCAGTTTTTTTTTTTAATTCTTTATCATGAGCCCAGTTGCTCCTATAATTACTGGGTTGATAGAGATCTTCCCAAGATTCCAGTTTCTTTTCATGTCGTGCATAAGCCCTTGGTAGTTCGTTATCTTTTCCCTTTTCACTTCTGTTTAACCCAGCATCCTTGAAGCCACTAACTTCTACCAAGGTTGCTTCTTTCCCTTTCTTGTCTCATACCACTATGTCAGATTTAATAGCTCTATTTTCGAGGACCGTAGCTGTAGAAATTGCATAGTCATAGTGGATTATACATGACTCATGTTCTTTATGGTATACTAGCGAGGGGTACCCGGCGTTTCCCGGGTGTTTGGAGGTGTGGAGGGGGTAAAGAAAGTAAGTATGAGGATCGAACCCGAACCTTTGAGGCAAAGTTTATAATAATAATAATAATAATAATAAAAAAAGACCCTGCGACGTTAACGATTGCCCCACCGCGACATACTAACGGAAACGCGTTTGAATTTATTTAATTACTTGGATTTAGCAGGTGCGCGTTTTACTGAGTTAATGAGGTCAAGTTTGACTGTGGGATTTCATTTACCGCTGAACGGTTTTCAGCCTCGCCCCCCAAGATGTTATAGGAAAAAGACTAACCCACATGCGGCGAGCGACAAATGTTGAATATTTATCTTCCCGAAATCGAGCAAATTAAATAGACAGGCGAGCTTCGTTGTTAACTGTGAGATATTACGATTTATATGTGATACAAAAAGTTTTAAAAAGTTGTGACCGCTTCTCTGAAAGAAGCCTTTTGTAGACACACAGAAAAAGCGAACACACATACATACATACATACATACAAACATACATTTTCGCTTTTATATTTAAAGAAGATTCTTGATTCGATATTCAAAGTTTTTATAGATTTTCCTGTGGAGATATTTACACACTCCACTGTGTCGCATTGTATAGTATTTGTCCTCCAGCAGAACCAGTAAGATTGATCACATTCTCGACTTCTGTTTGGCATAACTTGCATCTGTCATTGCTTAGACCACTCCGGTTCTTAAAAGCATTGGTCATCAAGCCTTGATCTTGGATAGAATTATAATCCTCTCATGATAATAGTGGAGCGAGCCTCTTTGTAGTCTGCTATCTATATATTAATACGATAGCGTGTGTGGTATTTTTTGTGTCATGCTTAAATCCTGGTCGTTTTATTTCGGTTTCGATTCCAGCTGATGCAGTCAAGTCATATGGATATATATATATTTTTCTTTTTTTGAAATCGCTATTTTATTATATATAAGAATCGATAGAACATTAACTCTATAATAATATATACGAAATCTGCAAGAATTAAAATATCATATTTAAGCATACTTTACGACCGGGCTACGCCGGGTGTCCCTACTAGCTTAGATAAATACTTTTGCAGTTTTAACAAAAGAGCTACAATAATACCGGAGCGTCTCCATTTACACTGAACATCTACAGAATGCCAACATCAATATATTACATATGAATGAGTCTCCTGTGGAATTTTCACCGGTCCTGCTCCTTTTATTATTATTATTATTATTATTATTATTATTACTACTACTACTACTAGCATTTCAGCTCGGCGTTGCCCGGGTGCTAGGAGGTGTATGTTGAGCAAAAAAAAAAAAAAAAGGGTAAACATTTTTTAAACTTTGACCCCTACTATGACCCCTTAACATTCATTGTTTTGGGATCGAATAAAGTTATTAAATTATATCCTTGTCTAAGGAACCTATATCTAAAATTTTAAGTGTTTAGACCCAAAATTGGCGGAGGGGTTTGGTAGAGTTTTCAAAGGTCAAATCGTTGAACTTTGACCCCATAACAGTCAAATTTCTGGCTGAAAACGGATTACAAAGATTTTCCCAAATCTCAGTACCCTGTATATCAAATTTCGCGTCTGTAGACTAAAAATTGACAGTTATTGCATAGGAAAATGTACACACACAGACAGACACGTTCACTTTTATATATATATTAGCATGAGTGTCCAGCGTTGCTCAGGTGTTTGGAGGTGTATGCTGAGCAAACAAAAAAAAAACGGTCAATTTTTTTAAATTTGACCCGTATTATGACACCCTAAAATTTATCGTTTTGGGCTTAAATCAAGTTATTAACTTAAATCCATGTCGAAGGAACCTATATCTAAAATTTCAAGTGTTTAGACCCCAAATTGTGGGAGGAGTTTGGTAGAGTTCTCAAAAATTAAATCGTTGAACTTTGTCCCCTTACTCGCCAAATTTCTGGCCGAAAACCGATTACATAGATTTTCCCAAATCTCAGTACCATGTATCTCAAATTTCGAGTCTGTAGACTGAAAATTAACAGAGTTATTGCGAAAGGAAATGTACATAGACAGACGGACATACAGACACGTTCACTTTATATATATATATATATATTGCTGTAACAGAGTGTGTTGAAATAAAAAAAATTCTGTTTTCTCTTGGTCTTATTGGATTCCATTACAAGAATTCATCTAGTCTGGTGGAGTATCAATCTTTATACTGTCACTTGAGATAATATCACTTAGAAATTGTGTATCATTCCACGTAAAAGCCAGTGCAGATTGGCCATAGCTTACGTTGTGTGTGTATATGAATATATTCCAAAACGACGTACATGTTGAATAGTTGGTTTTATATTTATGTGTATATTTTATGTACGTGTAAATGCGTGTATGTATATACGTCGTATCATTTAGTTGATCGTCTAGTGTGTATATTTTAACATTTATGCAACAGTTCTAACAGGAAACGATTGACGCGGACGTATCGAAACAGTTGTAGACAAACAGTTCTTTTTAACAGATGTAAATAACACAACACATACCTGAATTATTTACGAACATTTATTTTCATGATTCCGGCAGGCATCTTCAGAGATTACAACGTCTTCACATCTCGGTTGCCTGAAAAAACGCTGTTCCCTGCGTCATGGAGAGACCAACTCCCCCTTGAGTCGTCCGTTCTCTCTGATGTTCAGCTAACGACTCTCGTATCTTCCCAAATCTACATTTCATCATGTGTCTAAGACCCCAACCGCTGATGTTACTTCAATCTAGTTATTTGTTTATCCAAACCAAAAATTATGTTTTTCTGTATTTTCTAAAATCACATTCTTTTTGTAGTTATTTATTATTTCAGTTGTCAATACCTTTTCCCAATCAAATTGTTTATTTTTCTAATCATAATAATCGATCCAGCGACCCGCCGTTACTCAAATCAATTGATAATAATAATATTTTAACCCTTAGCCCTGCCTGCCACAGTTAACAAATACTATGCTATGATCGCAGTCAAAGGGTCACAATATTACACATAGCGAGGAGATCTATTTAGTTAGTCTATTTTTTCGTTAACATAGCAGGGTGTGTTGAAATAACAGTTGTTTTTTTTTGTTGTTGTTTTTTTTGTGACCGGTTATTCATGCGTGAAAATTGCTTAACATTTCGAATTATAAAAAAATGTAGGCAATCATAAGTAAATAAAAATATTTTTTTCTCTGTGTTTCGTAATTAGTTTGCGATCGGTTTCAGATAGCATTTCGCATTCCACAACGTGTCATAAATAAACGCCATGTCTCTGTAAGCAGCATGGCAACTATGCGAGATGCTTAAATGAAACTCCCACCGTGGCATAACCTTTAACAACTTAATCCATTTAGTCCCATGTTTTTAACTAATGGTTTAGAATATAAAAATTGAAAGGAAAAAATATTCACTTTATTTAGAAAGCGAAATATGACACACTTATAAATGTGACACTGGATATATGCGATATATTTTAGAAATTAATAGGTTATGCATTCAAGATAAAAGTTCTACATTATGGTACCTATTTACAATGCCTCCCCACGGGACAGAGTTAGACACCAGAGTCGTTTTTTTTTTAACGTGGAGAAAAGGTACAAAAATAAAAAATTGTCTCAGTCGTGAACGACTGCTCCTCCACCGAAAGAGAACAAGAAATAGAAGTGCAGCATCTGAAGAACAGATGGTATTTATTTGCTCCCCCACCGAGCAAATTAGGCACAAGGCCGATTTTTAATGTGAGGAGTTAAGGGAAAATGGGGACCAACTCCCCGGGGAGTAAGGGAGCTGGATAGTGACAATTGGTATGAGGGGTTGCCCCTACATTGACCAAGGTCTTATATGTGGGGGCGACCCCACATATGGTCTTTGCTTGCAGTATCTGCCGAAACAGATACTACACTTTGATCTTGTTTATATATTTTATTGAGAAAGAAAAAATTGAGCATAAAAAACGTACAAAAAATTAAATTCAACAAAATTAGGCACAAGGCCCTACAAGAAATTGGGAGGGGGAGGGTACAGGGTCTTTTTGACTATGTAACAGATGAGACTTTGAAGTCTTACTCTTGACTGGCAACATTTACCAAAATACCTCAATCACTCTGTGGATCCTAATCTAACTAATAACCCCAGCGTTCAATGTAAAATTTAACTATGTACAATTTGTATATTCATTTCTGTATGTTGTGTGTGCATTTTTTTTTTTTTTTTTGATCTTGACCAAAAGTCCAAAGTATGGTAAGGAGCAAAGCAGTTCATTCAAAAAATTATATTGCACTCTTAGCAATAAACTAGACTACCCGTGACCCGTTGGGTCAGTATGTTATATTAGCTATGGAATTAATGTATGAGTGTGACACTTGTGACGTAAAGAAAATAGTTTTTTGTGACATAACAGAAACATTTCTATGAAAGTATATTAAAATGAAAAAAGAATATATCTATGAATCGTTCTATTTATAATTGTTTATTTTTGAAAAAAAAAAAACTTACAGGCATTGAATTATAAGTGGTTTGCCATACTTATAGGTAAATGTGCACTGAACAGATACCATAATACTTAAAGTTAAATTCAAATTTTAATACATCTTTTAATTTAAACGCGAAAAAAAATCAAATGGGACGCTGAAAGCGTACACAGTAAAACAATACGTTTTATTGTTGCATTGATTATTTATTTGTAATGCGAATTAAAAAAAAACATTTTCGGGGTTATTTATTTATGTTGGTAGTGTAGAAGAAAATGTATGAATGTTTTTTAAGAAAGGTCTATTATAAAATGGAGAATACATTAAAAAAAAAAAAAAGAAAGGCGGTGGGTAAATCGTCGTTGTAAAATGCTGTCAACGGGTTAGATTAGATTAGATTTATTTGTAAGAAAATTGCGTTAAAATAACTTAAACGTAATATGGAAATGAATGATGTAAAAAAGAAAAAAAGCAGAAAGTATTAACAATTGTTTATTTGGATAATCTAAACGAAAAAAAAACAATTGGGACGCTGAAAACGTACACAGTAAAACAACGTTTTATTGTCGCATTGATTATTTGTTTATGTACGCATGCACAACCGGAAGTCATAAATCGGATGTTGGTTACAACACCCGTTACAAGGTCATTTGAGTTTTATAATTATATATATTAGTTAATAGTTAGGCTTATTTATATCAGTTCATGCATAATCGAACAGATATATATTTATACTAGCGGGGGTACCCGGCGTTGCACGAGTGTTTGTTTCCGGGACGGGGGGGGGAGTTTTAAAAAATGTTATGGTAGGTAAGTAGGAAGGATCAAACCCGGAGTCATGAGTAAAAGTAGGAAAATAAAGTGTGAAAAAAAAAAAAACATCTGCAACGTTAACAGTTCGGCCACCAAGAAAAGTCCATTCCAGTTGTTTAGGAAAAAAAAAAACAAAAAAAAAAAAAACGACTACGGTAGGTCGGCGCGAACGTGAAAATATAATGTGATTTGTCCAGCACGCTAACCACTACGCCACAGAGCACTGCAGCTTAGTTTAGTGATTTTAAATAACTTCACATGAAAGAACTACGAAGCCAAACCGGTGTTCTCTTCTCAACTGTTCCTTGTGAACGATCCCCAAACGGTGTTAAGTGGTGGCAGGGGGAGGAGGAATTTATTAGAGAGAAAATATTTTACCACTTCCATTGATCTTAACCGATTTTGGCCGTGACTTCTCAGCAGAAAAAGTATAGAAATCTAAGATTATCGAGGAATTTGAGAAATAATAAGCCTATAACACACCTCAGATATTGTTCTGCCGTTTGTGCATATTATATTTGCATGAAATATCTTGATTTTTAATCCTATTAATGTCAAAATCAAACGGGAAAAAATGAGTTCATTTTATTTATATAGATATATATATATACTAGCAGGCAGCCTGGCATTGCCGAGTCGTAAAATATGCCTAATATGATATTTTGATTAATGCAGATTTCGTATTTATTATATTATATTGGACCCAATATATAGTACGTATTTAAAAAGTTAAATAAAAAAAAAATGGCTTGTGCGACACCACGAGAATGGAAATCAAAACGTTTAGCTTACAATTTATAAATTTATAGGATATATATAATGTTAAGGTTTTTGTTCCTTAGAAGCGCTGGATGGTGCGTTGGTCACGCGGAATTCACGTTAGGGTTTGTCTTCCTTGATAGAAGTGCTGGTTGAGTTTGAATAAAATAAATACGTATTATATACGTTTGAAGTCAAAACAACGCATTATTACAAAATAAACAGACATTTATTTTGTTTGAAATTTATATTAAAATTCGTAAATATATTTCGAAGCAAAGCCTCATCTCCGGTATGTCTTTCTTTCTCCCCCCCCCCATGTTAAATATCTGTTTATTGTGTAATAATGCGTTGTTTTGGCTTCAAACGTATATAATACGTCTTTTATTTTATTCAAACTCAACCAGCGCTTCTAACATCGATTATATATAAATTCTGATGTCTACAATGAAAAATAAAATACCTTAGACCACTAGGAAGACAACATTACCTGCATAAAAATATAGCTTAATTGAATGTGTGGAGTTGTGAAAACTGAACCTTTAGATTATGCCTGCCATGTATGGAAAATTGTATTTAAATTATATATGCCAAAAATAATAAAAAAAAATAACATTTGTCTGATAAAAATATTTATTTTGTAATTTATTGGTTCCCCGGACAAAAGGAGGGTGGACCTGTAAATTCACCCTTGTCCGTTCCTCCGTTCGTCCGTTCATCTGTGTGCACTTTTTCTCAATATAATATGGAATTTTTTTCAAATTTTGCCCAAACATTAAACATGATATGAATAAAAAAAAAGTATGGAACGGATTTTCCGGGAAAACTTTGGTTTCACCCTAAGGGTGCTTTTTGGGTTAAAATGGCTAAAATTGACACTTTTGTGCTCATTAAAAAAAAAAAAAAAAAAAAAAAACTGATGCCTTGGATTTTTATAAAAACTTTCTGAAAAGTTGTTACTAACTGATTTCTATATATATTATTCCTTAATTGGAATTTTTTTATTTTGAGATGAGCATTTTTATGTTAATTTTATTTTTATTTCGGACTACTAGTCTCATCTTTATTAGTTGTTGCTTTTTTTTTTTTTTTTTTTTTTTTTTATTGGTTCACAACGTTTCGGCCAACTTCCTCTGGCCTCTGGAGATTCGAAGTTCCTATCCGTCGCGGTTACCACCTGACGAAGGCCAGAGGAAGTTGGCCGAAATGTTGTAAACCAATAAAAAGATTTAAAAAAAAAAAAAAAAAAAAAGCAACAACTAATAAAGATGAGACTAGTAGTCCGAAATAAAAATAAAATTAACATAACTGATTTCTATATAATTTTGTTTGTCTATACTTCGCGATAACTTTTGCGTGTGCCCCAGGGGCTCTTTTAGGGCTAATAAAAACACTCCATTTTTGCATCTATTTTACCATATTTGTCCAAAATTTTCTGTGTATGTTTATTTAGCAGTTTTGCATGGTGCTGAACTCAAATTTAAACATGTTAAGGCCTTGTGGACTTTGGGAGGGGAGAGCAAATGATAGGCTTAGTCATTTCTTTTTTTTTTTTTGCCTGGTGCAGAAGTGCAGAACTCAAATTTACATATGGTAAGGCCTAAAACTTCACCCATTATTCATTTTCACCATGATTTGACGTTCCCTGCGGAATTTTGGGCCTAAATGGGGGAGGGGGGCGAATACTGAACTTAGTTGTTCACTGTGCACTCACGGGGGACCATGGATGCTTCCCTTGTTGTAATTTAAAGTTCGCCACCTCTAAAAATTTATATAGTTCTTACGTATGCTACACATTATACACACATATATATATATATATATATATATATACTAGCAATTCAGCCCGGCTTTGCTCGGGCCCTATGTACTGTTTATAACTTGCCCTAGGTGTGAATACACTTTATGTAAAATTTCAACTATTTAGACCCAAAATCATATGAGTAATTTTGTAGAGATCGCGATGGTAAATTTTTTATAAATAGGGCGCCAATTTTGACCCCTTAACATTATTTTGGTCTCAAATCGAAATATAAAGTGTTACCCATGTCCAAGTTACCTACATCTAAAATTTCAAGTCTTTAGACCCAAAATTGGCGGAGAAATTTTGTACAATCAGAAAAGGTCAACTCTTTAAACTGACATTTTGGCAGCCAAATTATCGTTCCAAAACTGAATAAAATGCTTGCCACCTGTCTGAATACCCGTTATGTGTAAATTTGAAATGATTAGACCCAAAATTCGGTGAATAGTTTGCTAGACACCGCAAAGGTAAAATCTTTTGAACTTTGACCGCTCGGAAACTTAAATTTTCGATCCAAACCGATTAAAAAGCTTGCCCTATCTCTGAATACCCTTTATGTAAAATTTCAAATATTTAGACCAGAAATTGTCTGAATAATTTCGTAGAGACCGCAAAGGTCAATTTTTTTTTTTAATTTGACCTCTATTATGACCCCTTAACATTTATTATTTTGGGCTCAAATCGAGGTAAGTTAGATCCATGTCCAAGGAGCCTATATCTTAAATTTCAAGTGTTTAGACCCAAAATTGGCAGAGGAGTTTAATAGAGTTCTCAAAAGTCAAATCGTTGAACTTTGACCCCTTAACAGCCAAATTTCTGGCCAAAAAACGGATTACAAAGATTTTCACAAATCTCAGTACCCTGTATGTCAAATTTCGAGTCTGTAGACTTAAAATTGACAAAGTTATTGCATAGGGAAATGTACACAGACACGTTCAATTTTATAGATATATAGATAATGTGGAGAGAGAGAGAGAAAGAGAGAGAGAGAACCAATAATATAGATTTATTCGTTTATTCAATAAGTATGATACATCAATTAGGGGTGTAGCATGCGTAAGAACTATTTATACCATGGTATTTCGAAGCTTAATGCTTCTCATCAGAAAAGGAGAGAAGATGCTAGTTAATATGGTAGGGATGCAACTTCTAGCGAAAGTTACATTAGGAGCAAAATCAATGTGCAGTGAGAGAAAATATTGAGACTATTTGGGGGGTGGGAGAACTAAAGTGATCTTTGTGATATGGAAAGAGTATAGCATTTATTTTATAAAATAATATAAAATAATTTGTTGAGCTTTGCATTATTCTGATAAGTCTCCTCTCGAAGAATTGATCTTTTCTTTTACCTCTTCTCTCTCACTCTCCCTCCCTCTATACTCCTATAAATTTGTTTTGCGGTCTCTAAGCCAATGTTAGGTTTAAACTTTACATAAAGGATATTCAGCAAGCGTTTTAATCCGTTTTGGGGCGAAAAATTGGTTGGCAAGAGGTCAAAGTTTACAGAGTTGACCTTTGCAGATTCTACCAAACTCCTCTGGCATTTTTGTGTCTAAACACTTCAAATTTTAGATGTAGGTTACTTGGACATGAGTCAGACACTTTAATTTGATTTGAGCCCAAAACAATAAGTTAAGGGTTAAAAATTAGGGTCCAAGTAAAAAAAAAAAAAAAAATTTGACCTCTGCGGTCTCTAGCAACTCTTTTCTATGGTAGTTAAGGAAGCCTATTATATAGAAAGGCATTGCCATACATATGCATAACAAGCTATGAACAGTACATAGGGCCCGAGCAAAGCCGGGCGGAACTGCTAGTATATATATATATATATACATAATTATATTCTACTATAATAATTAAATACCTACAGACACTAGTGTTTCATCCTTTCGGGAATCTTCAGTGCAGGGTGTCACGATTACTACCAGTCGAACGATTCGAACCCCATATCATGAGACATCTCTGGCTCGATTAGCAGAGACCTAATCCATTCGGCTACCATTAACCGCTTGAAATAATGTTGAATTTTAAACATCTTAATTTTAAGCATTCATTTACGTCAGTCAGACAGTGATCTAATCGTTATACGATGATCTACGAATAAGAGCTAAATTGACCGGCTTTTAATTATATATATATATATATATTCCTATAATTTTTTTTTTTTTGTGTATTGATATTCCTATTAAAAACTTTTTTTTCTATTTATTTAAAAAGAAAATATAACTTTGTTATATATAGGTCTTGCAATTGCATTCATCTGCAAAAAAATCTAGCTAATTTGCATATTCTTTTAAACATTCATTTTAATTAATTCCCTATTAGTTTTTTTTTTTTTTTTCGGTTTTCTAATGGGATGATCATCTTTAGTTATGTATTATGTGTAATTATATTCGTGCAGATATTTTACATGGTTTATGTTTGCGTAATATTTGCATAAAAAGCTTATAGCAAACACAAACCTCTTTCTTTATATTTATGTATGGGTATATATATATATATATATATATATATATATATATATATATATATATAAGATTTGTCAACCAAACTCCTCTGTCAATATAAGATGCTCATTCCTAGAACCTAACACTTGATCTCTATAGGAGATACATGGATATTTGAACATTCCATTAAAGTTCTCCATTGCGTCTCAAATGTTTAGGTTAGTAAATAAGGTAAGAATATAAAGTTTCCCTTGCCTAAATGACCATTTAAATATTCCGGGACAAGAATTCTCCTAGTCTGGTGGAGTATCTAGTTTAATCCTGTTACTCTACATGAGATACATAGATATCCGAATATACCACTCAATCTATTTTACCACTCAAACGTTTAGTTGGTAAAAAAATTAAGAATATTATTTTTCATCTTCCCAATTGACCAGTTATATTTATTATAGAGGAGAACCCTGTGATGCGGTGGCCTTTTTTTTCTTTCTCATTTCTCATGGGCTAATAGAGGGTTGGCTAAGTTGGCTACTTAGTGGCAGCACTTGCTGCTGGTCACAATGCTAATCATCTTTGGGATATCAGGCTTGGTATGCAAGACTAGGTCGCTATCATCGTTGTCACTCAACTCTGGATGTCAGAGATTATTTCCTCAGCTGTGACCTGGACGAGCAGGGATCCTGAAACAATCATCCCTGTGGACCTATGTGTTGGCCTTAACTAGGAGCCAGAAAATTTTTTAAATGTAAATCAATTATTATGCTTGGATGAAACCAAGTACAGTAAAACCCCGGGATACGGTGGCCCTAGGATACAGGTTTTTTCAGGTTATGATGTTGAATAAAATGTTTTTCCGGTCCTAGTTATGGTATTTGCCCTGCCTTACGGTGTTATTAATAATATTATTTGATTATATACATGTGTTTTATATACTGTTAATTTTCAATGTTGTATCTCGGTGTCCCACTGTAGTAAATCTTTCTTGCAGTTTCTTACTCTCACTTGATTCCAGTAAAAGAATTCACCTTGTCTGGTGGAGTAGCCAACTTTGTGCTGTTGATATAGTCAACATCACTTGAAGATGCGCCATTCCTCCTATAAGCAACTGGGGGTTAGCCATACTGAGGAGATCTTATTTGGGCCTTGAATACTATGTGATTTTTTAAAATATTTAGTCAAGGTTTACTTGCAGTAAAAAGTATCCTTATGCCAGGTTTCCTGACAAGCCCCTGTACTGGATGATAGCATTTAGTAGACAGTCAAGTTATTCTGCTAATGATTTTTCCTCTGAGGAGATGAGCCTACATTGAAAATCCATGGGTTAAGGAAAGTAGTCAGAATTGTATTCTTTGTTCAAATAATAATTTTTTTTTTGTTTTGAAAAAATTATATTTTTCTGAATTAAATTTTAATATTAAAATAAAAGAAAAAAACCCTAGAAAATTCTTTTGCCCTATCAAGCTAATCCCTTTGTGGTTGATATTGTCTTGTATAAAAGTATTTTGTAAGACTTGATACCACAGGATTCAATAATCTGTTCCTATTCACCTCAGATTTATATATATATATATATATATATATGTGTGTGTGTGTGTACTATTCTAATCTATTATTTATAATTGACTAGTGGGGGTGCCCAGCAGTTCCCATGTGTTTGTCAGTGTAAAAAGAAAAAAAAGTTTTGGTAGGTAGGTACACTCGAACCTGAAGCCTTGACGCGAAGGTGGAAAAGAAAGGCGGGGGAAAAAAACTGGCTTTGTACCCGCTCGACCACGAAGGGAAAAGAACTGAAAAGCGTTTTAATTTAACGATTAAAAATTTAAGTGACAGGTGCGTGAACTTAATGAGGTCAAACATCACGCCATACGGGAATGAAATTAACTTTGGCTACCAACCAGTTTCCCTCCAAGATGTTGGGGAAAACCAGCTCCCCCATATAAAGGGGAGCGTCCAAATGAATAGCAATTGTCTGATATAAGGGGTTTCCCCCGCATTGATCAAACCATCATTGCTTTTCTGGACAAGCGTTTTGCTACGGGTTAAGTTTCGCTTTTATACTGAAAAGCCAAAGAAACACGTGGAGAGTAAAAAATATTGCGAAAATAGCGTATAAAAGTCGCCCAAATTAAAGATATACGTGACCTCATTTCGTAAATTGTAGATAGTATAATCTAGATAGTATATAAAAAGTTTTAAGAATGAGTGACCCCCACCGAGTGCGCTCCCCAAAAGAGCCTTTGCTGGACATACACAAAAAATGCACACACACACACAGTTTTGCTTCAATATTATAGACTAGCACGGATATCCGGCGTTGCCCAGGTGTGTTGTGGTGGTGTAAAGGTGAAAATACAAAGCAGCCTTATGGGATAGGGGGAGAAACATCAGAGGTGTTAAAAAAAAAAAAAAAAGTGGTAGTAGGCTGAAACCCATAACACAAAGGAGGGAAAGAAGGTGAAAAAAATCGAAACACGTTAGCCGATGTTGCCATCGCACAAACGGAAGTTGTGTGCATCAAATTTAAGCATAGTCAATCAAAAATACGATGATTCAAATTTTTGCCGCTTTTTCAGGCAGTTTTGTTTTCTACAAAAAAGCCAAACAAACACCCGAGACGACACCATGGTGGGAATTTTGTTTAACTAAAAAAAAAAAAGATAGAGACAATGTCCGTTTGCGAATCTGAGATTATCAGGGAAGTATACGAAAACTTCTCATGGAATCTAACCGATGCGAGAATCCCAATGCAAAAAGCCTTTGGTTGACATACACATTCTGCTTTTATATATTAGACTGGGTGCCCGGCGTTGCCCGGGTGTTTGGAGGTGTGTGTTGAGCAAAAAAAAAAAAAAAAAAGGTGGTAGTAAGCAGGGAGGAAAAGAACGTGAAATAAAAAATGTGACGTCTTTGCCGTTGTGTCCATAGGCAAACCGGAAGTGGTGGAGGTTTAAATTAAGGCTAGTCAATCGAAAAGAGGTGATGGCTTTCGAAAATATCAGCAAAAAAAGCGACCCCTACCTGTAGAAAAGTGCCCAGTTAAGGGTGAAGGAATTTGTTTTTAACCAATTTTTCGATATTTGTTGTCCAAAAAGTTGAGCTTCGAAACAATACTGATCGTGAAAATTTCTCGCCTCTGTCGAAAGTTTTAGGCAGACATACATACATTCATACATACAGGTAAGATTTATATTATCATCATCATCATGCAGTCCGTCAGTCTTGATGATGATTAGTCGGGGTCTCAGTGCTTTATCCTTCGGTACAGGACTTTTCACCTTGGCTCCTAACTTGCTTCTGCAGTTTAGGTGTAGTGTCTGTTGTGCATCAGATAAATACTCTCTGACCCTCCAATGCTCATGTCCAGTTGAGCAAACCCATGATGACTAGCAGCAGCTTCTGGCCAAAAGTCATCTCATTGAGGTAGACAGTCACCCTATCGTGTCCACTACTATGCATTTTCTTTCTGGATGAGGTTCCATAGCCTTTTAAGGAAAACTGCAAGGCAGCAGGAGGATTTGAAGTCAGAGTTCTCATCTCTTAGCCTTTTGCTGTGATAAGACTCACAAGGCAGTGGTGTTTGATTTTGGGGTTGGTTCCCCTAGTCTTTGCCCAACCAAGGGCACCCACAAGACAGTGGGATATGGAGTTGGTAGTGTGCCAGAGCGTGTCCACACATCGATGGGCCATAATGCACTACATCTGGGGCCCCCTACTACTCCGAGTTCTTCAACAGGTTTAGCCTGGGGCTACAAGACACCCAGTTACCGTGTGTGGCCAACGTGGAGGCACTGTTGGATGTACTTGCAGGGAAGACTTATGCATAGCTGCTCCCTTTTCACTGTGAGGTTAGCCAGTGGTGTTAGCTGGAAGTGAGAAGGCATGCAAGCATGAACTTAACACTAACTTAAACATAACACACTAGACGCATCACATCCCCCTGCCGGATTAAGAATCCAAACGCACATACTTTATATTGTAGATGGTTCCCATATAGTATAAAATTCAACAACTTAGGAGGTCATTGTCGCCAAACATATGTGCTGCTCACATGGGTAATCTTATTCTCCACTAGTCATGGCTGACGGAATGAGAACATGCTACCCTCGTGGATTAAATAAAGAGTGCCGTTTGAATTTCCGTACAGATTCCTAAGTTTGACAGAAAAATTTCTGCATTCAACAAGATGCACCTGAAGAAGGTCGGAGGTTATATCAGCTGAAACGTTGTGAGAATAACATTAAAGATGAGAACAGTAGTTTGAATAATCCAACTCCTACATTTCAACTGATAGATCCCCGACATTTCACTCTTTCGAATTATTTATGAAGTAATGTTAATTATGAAGTAATGTTAATTATTAATGTTAATTATGAAGTAATGTTAATTATTAATGTTAATTATGAAGTAATGTTAATTATTAATGTTAATTATGAAGTAATGTTAATTATTAATGTTAATTATGAAGTAATAATTATTAATGTTGATTCAATTTATTTGTGGACTATTATCCTCATCCTTATTGCTGTTGTTTCACGGCGTTTGGGCCAACTATTCCTCTGGCCTTCATCAGGTGGTTAATATTATTTAACTATTTAATATATTTGCGATGAGTAATTTTATTTATTTGGTACAGACCCGACAATGGAAGATCAGATAACAAACAAAATTGGATTTATAAGATCAAAAAATCCAACCTTAATCGCCCTTCGGGCGTGGTGTAGTCAATACAGACGTTGAATCTCTACAGTTCCAGGTGAACATTGTCTGAAGATAGTGGTTTCAATCCCACCCAAAGCCAGAGGATTAGTTGGTTGAAATCTGATACCAACTATGGAAGGCTGTAATTTCTGAGACTCAGCATTCCTATCTCGGCGCAGTTAACCCGAGGACTAGTTATGAAAATAATGGTCTATAAATATTTAAATATACAAATATTTAAATATACAAATAAATAAATATACAAATATATATTTAAATATACAAATAAATAAATAATCTCAAAGAATTCCAATAATTAAATAAGCATCTTGATACAATCATAATGCATTTCGTTTTGCTTTTCCATCGTTGCATTATTGAGTGCCAATGTTTTGCCACCATACAAGTACTTCAACTAGTTCTAAATAAATGAATATACAAATTACTCCACTCAAAAAAGAATTCCAATTATTAAATAATATAATGTTGATTCCTCTGTCCAGTTTCAAGAGACCAGTGGCAAGGAGAAATGCTAGACGACTGGAAACAATGCCGAGATAAGCAGAGAGCACCTACAGCACCTGGACTTCCCAAATGTCACCCATTTTAGTACTGACTAGAATCAACGTTGCTTAACTTCCGTGATCTAATAGGAATTGGTGTGTCAACGTGATTATACCGTATTAAAGTAATGTTACAACTTCTTATATTGGTGTGCTCTGCCTTTAAATTACTTTTTGTTCCAAAAATATATTACGTTATTAAAAAAGAAAAAAAAGAAAAGCCTTCGTTTCTAGATTTAGTTTCTGTGGTCTGTCTAGACAATATTTTCAGGAAAGATATTAAAAAATCCGTCTCCCATATTTAGAAGTGCCATTAATTATTTTGCTGGTAACAGATGAATATAAGACGCCAATAACAGAAGCTTGCGGTGTTAGACCTTTAGAAAGCAATAATTCCAAAACGAGCTCGTACTTTTAGAGTTACGGATGCCCCAAATAACATAATTTGGTCTTCATATTTCCGGAACATCAGCCCAGTCTGAAACAAAAAGTGTATGTGTTTTAAATAATTTCTGTGTATTTGCGATTATGATTAACAGAACCAAGTAATGCTGCCCAAGAAACAAGATGGTGTTCAGAATAGTTTTATGTAAAAACGGGAACTGACTGAGAGTGAATCGAAATAGAAAACTATGATATTACTCAATCAACTGAAATCTTTTGAAAAAAATATTTTTTTTATATTTAAAAAATTTAAGTTTTATTTTTATTTTTATTTTTTTTCAGATACTTAAGAAAAATTCTTATTTTGTTAAAAACGTTTTCTGTGTAATTAGTATTCGAACTTAATTATTTTTATTTTTTTATTTTTTGCTAAAATTCAAATAATGACTTAAAATAAAAACAAGTGAAGCGTGCATGGTCTTCTGTGAGTGTGCAATGAACAAGGCATAAAAAAATGACTAAGTTCAGCATTTGCGCCTCCCTCACTCCCTCCATTTAGTTCCAAAAGTCCCCAGGAGACGTCAAATCCTGGTGAAAATGAACAAACGGTGCAGTTTTAGGTCTTAACATATGTAAATTTGAGTTCTGCACGATGCAAAAAAAAAAAAAAAAAAAAAAAAAAAAAGACTGTCCATCATCCCCCCCCCTCCCCACCTCCGATTTAGCCCCAAGAAGTCCCCAAGGCCTTAGCATATTTAAATTTAGTTCAGCACCATGCAAAACTGCTAAATAGACATACAAAGAAAATATTGAACAAATATGGTAAAATAGTCCCCAAAATGGAGTGTTTTTATTGGCCCTAAAAGAGCCCTTGGAGCACACCCAAGAGGTATTGCAAAGTATAGACAAACAAAATTATATAGAAATCAGTTAGTTACAACTTTTCAGAAAGTTTTATAAAAATCCAAGGCATCAATTTTTTTTTTTTTTTTTTTTTTTTTTTAATGAGCACAAAAGTGTCAATTTTAATTTTAGCCATTTTAACCTGAAAAGCACCCCGTGGGGGGAGGGGGGGGCAACCAGAGTTTTTTCCGGAAAATCCGTTACTTTTTTTTTTACTCGTATCATGTTTAATGTTTGTGCAAATTTTCAAAAAACATCACAAGGCATAGTTATTGTGAAAAGTGTGAATTTACAGGTCTACCCTCCTTTTGACGGAGGGGGGGGGGCAATTACGTTTCTAAATTTGCAATATTATAATATCCGATTACTCCTTTTGTGCCACAGTTTCCTTTTAGCCTAATATATATCCCCCTCTCTTTCTCTCTTATATATAATTATTTACTATAATAATTATTAAATACCTACAGTCACTAGTGTTTCATCCTTTCGGGAATCATGAGTGCAGGGTGTCACGATTAACACCAGTCGATAGATTTGAACCCGGCGACAGAAGCGATCTCTGGCTTGATTAGCAAGGACCATATCCATTCAGCTACCATTAAATGTTTTTAACATCAGTCAGAGTGATCTAGTCATTATATTACGATCTGACGTAAAATATGCAGAAATATAATATTTTAATTCATGCAGATTTCTTTATGAAAACAGAAATACCATAGATATTAAAACGTAACGTTAAAAAAAAAAAATAAAAAAAAAATGAAACTGAGACATGTGCATGTGAGTACTTTTTTCTTTTTTTTTCCAAACGGTTCATTTTTTGTAAGTAAAAACAATAAAATAAAATACTCGAGCTGAGATTAAAACCAAAACCTAACGACAGTGTTTCAAGTACGATACTCATTAGGATAGCTTGACACGGTTTTAAAAACGTGTCTTTGATCCTACTTACTCTTAACATATAGAAGCTGTCAGCTTTCACGACCGCACATGCGCAGTCATGAAACAGTCAACAGACAGATAAAAATCTGATGACTCCCACGTACCAATTTTTCAATTTTTACCCCTTAGCAGCCCGTTTTGTTCCAGAAGAAAAAAAAAATTAAAATTTTCCTTCCCAGTCTGGACACTTTTCAACCTATATACTCAACCAATTAAGTGATTGATTTTGCACTATGAAACAGATACTGTCAAGAATCGTAAATGTCACCTGAATTAAACACATACATTTTAAGATGGTCAACATCATGAACTTTGGAATATACTCTTTTGTCATTCATTCACTATATATATATATATATATATATATATTAGTCCTTGCGCGAAAATGCAGGGCACAAAATGTTTTAAATAATAATAGAATAACAATAATAACAAAGTCTTTCGCTAGCGAGGACTACTATTGAGCATAGCCAGTTATACACTCCTTTTGAAATTTTCATCTCTATTTTTCTCGTTATCTACTGAATATTTTTAATGAAACCTATTTGAAATATGTTCCTTATTAAATTGTAAAGATTTTCTATTCTGAAAGAAGTTTAAAAAAATTTAATCTTAAAAAGTTATTTTAAGGTTTTTGTTAAAAAAATTCAGATTTTCTTATTCAGACATGTATGACAAAGAGGGAGTTGCAAAAAAGAGTTGTGGTATGAGGAGAATTACGAACTGAAACAGAGAGAATATTCAGACCTGTAATAATACAAAGAGGGGGTTGCAAAAATGAGATGCGGTGTGAGGAGAAATACAATCTGAAATAGAGAGGCGGAGAGTTTTTATAAATATATACAAAAGCACATTCATCTTTTTTTAAATCCAAATTAATAAATTAAATAAAATATAATCTTAAAAAGATACGATACAAGTTAGAAAAGCATTTCATCCAAGGCATGAAAATTGTTAAACAAAATGTTTTTACTATAGGCTTTAAAAATAAAGGTACAAGATTCAATTTAAAATTTATTTATCTTCAAAGTGTACTTTTATAAATTTTACAAAGTAAGGTATTAAATTTTTATACCTTACTTTGTAAAATGTATAAAAGTGCACTTTGAAGATAAATAAATTTCAAATTGAATCTTGTACCTTTATTTTTAAAGCCTATAGTAAAAACATTTTGTTTAACAATTTTCATGCCTTGGATGAAATGCTTTTCTAACTTGTATCGTATGTATATATATATATATATAGTCTTATAAATTTGCTGTTTTTTTTTTGTATTGATATTCATATTAAACACCCTTTTTTCTATTTATTTAAAAAGAAAATACAACTTTATTATATATAGGTAGTGGAATCGCGTTCATCTGCAAAAGGTCTAGCTAAATTGCATATTCTTTTAAGCATCCGTTTGAATGAATTCCTTATTAGTTTTTTTTTTTGTATAGGATGATCATCTTTTAGTAAACTACTAGCAGAACCCATTGCTCGGCGTTGCCCGAGGGGGTATGCAAGAATGTTAAGTGTAGAAAATATTAAATAATAAATAATCATTTTGAATTGTTAAGTTCATGTGTATCAGTGGTGCCCGCTGCTGATATGGCACAAAGCCAGAGGAGATTAGTTATGTTAACCCCTCCTCCCAAAAGGAATAAATTAAGATATGATTGCCTGGTGCATCATCGTGTGTGAATCATGTGAATTAGAGACTGTGGAGAAATGCGTCAGAAAAAGTTAACAGGAATTTTTAACATAAATGTTATGTAATAAATAATTGAAAGCAAAATGCAATGAATGGTTTCTTAGGTATTTATTAATAGTAAGTAACTTTCGTAATTGATGGAAATAAAGGAAACTATGATAAGCGGTGATTGTTATAAGTTAGGAAAAAATGAGAACTAATGCAAGTATTCAGCTCAGCAGCAGGACATCCACGTGGAACAATGCGAAGTGTTTTTCGGAAGCTACCTGATAAAAGTGTGATTTACTCTCTTCCCTGCAACCTCTTTTCCACATAAAGGACGCGTTGCAAGCCTGTCTTTGCTTTATCGTTATTTCCATGACAAGTGCTCGTCTGAGCTCCAATCTCTGCCCCTCCCCTCGCCAATCTTTCACGAAAAACACCCGTCTAGCTGAAACCACTGTCAATAATTTTCCCCACTCTTTAACTGCGCTCAAATCAAAACAGATTCCATGAACAAAGCTTCTTTCTTAGAACTACACGCCTGTGGAACTCTATTCCGTTTGCCCGTTTTCCAACCGACTACAACTTGGTTGCCTTCAAGTCCAACATAAACAAATTCTTGAACCACCCACTCAAGTAATCAAATTTATCAAATTTCTATTACTAAAGATTACTACAATATTATCCCATTGATTACTGTACATGCAATAACCCTTATCCTCGAGTGGCCTCCGGGCCTTGATAGTTGGTGACTATGTAAAAAAAAAAAAAAAAAAACTTCCACAAATATGACAGTTTAATGCAAGCATTGAGCTCATCAGCAGGCCATCCACGTAGAACAATGGGAAGTGTTTGTCGGAAGTCACCCAATAACAAAAGTGTGATGTCACCCACGACAACATCACGTCTCTTTAAGTCACGCAAGGTTTTATCGTGAGCCTCAAATGCTTTTAGATTCTACATTCATCCCATACGATCAAGGAAAAATTTTCTAGGCCCCCCAAAAAGTAGATCTACATTTTTTTAGGGGTTAAACAATGCTGGGGCACGTCGTAAAAATTTACCGAAATTTTTATTCTGTTTGAATAAAAAATGATTAAAACAAAAACAGTCGTGTTCTCATTGAGTAGGTTTCTGTTTTATTCCAAAAGATAAAAGGTACTAAAAGGTTTTTGTTTATCGCCACAAGTGCTAATTTAGACTTGCACCAATTTTCCTGTTAATAATTCCTATAACTATAATTTTCCTGTTAATAATTCCTATAACTATAATTT
Organism: Euprymna scolopes; assembly: GCF_053919585.1. Taxonomy (NCBI): domain Eukaryota; kingdom Metazoa; phylum Mollusca; class Cephalopoda; order Sepiida; family Sepiolidae; genus Euprymna; species Euprymna scolopes. Next base: position 78,366,446 of record NC_136517.1, read on the forward strand.
TCCTGTTAATAATTACCTATAACTATAATTTTCCTGTTAATAATTACCTATAACTATAATCTCTGGCCAAAACAAAAATATCTCCCCGCCTCCAAAACAAAAAAAAAACACGGCCAACCCCAAAATATCCCCCCCATAAAAAACACATATAATAACACCATAATCCGTAAAGTTCAATCCAAGATTTAAAAAAAACACAAGGCCACAAACGCCAAACTTTCCTTTTTGCAGCAATGAACGTTCCCTCAAACGAACTGCGTACAACATCGAAGCCGCAATTTTTTAATAATTGCAAAAAAAAAAATGTTGAAAAAAAAAGGTCTTAAAAAAATGATTTAATTGCATGACAAAACTTTTAGTTCATAGAAAAAAAAATGTTGGAAAAAAAAAGTCAAAGAAAGGGTTATTTTGTAAACCAATTTTTTTTTTTTAGTTCATTGAAATATATATATATCCTATTATAAATTTCTGTACTGTCTGTGGGAGTAACACGGTTTAAGTCAGCCTACAGGCAACCCACCCAGGCAATTTAGGTACCAAAACGAAGCGTATGACTCAGCGGATGTTTTAGTGGTATTTATATCCATGTTTGGTGTATGGAAATTCAAAGTAGTAGTGGTGATAGGAGTTAAATCAGTGGGAGTAGCAGCAGAGACAAAAATAATAGTGGGGATAGGAGTTAAATTGATGGGAGTAGCATCGGCAGGCGTTAGGCAAAGTGGTGGTGAGAGGCATTAAATCGGTGGGAGTAGCAGCAGCAGTCAACGGTTAATATTGGTTGAAAAATACAAGTTTTTTTGTTTGTTTAAAAAAAAAAATTACTTCCATTTTCTGCAACCAAAAAATTAAAAAAAAAAAAAAAGAAAGTAAAAAGGTTTCGATTAATATTGGTTGAAAAATACAAGGTTTTTTTTTTTATTACTTTTTTTTTAAAAATTCCATTTTTTCGTCTGATTAAAAAAAAAAAAAAAAATGACTTTCTCTGATTTGCCCAGGGTGGTCAGTTTAGACCACCGGTCATTAAATAAAATAATACTTTTACCCATGTATCTCAGTGTTTTTTTGTTTTGTTTTTTTTCGTTAATATTAATTGAAAATACATTTTTTTTTTTTTTTAGTAGTTCAAGGAGACATGTTCTACAGGAGAACCGACGAAAAATAAGTAATTGCTAACTTTAGTTTCGCAAATATTGGTTGTGTAAATACACTGTACTTACTCGCTTTTTTTTTTTTTTTTTCACAATATCCAGCCATCTGGCTGCAACAGGGCTACTTGTATCTTGTATACATAAAAAATGTCAAATTGTTTAAAAATCATTTTTAAAAAGTACAGAAATCTATTGAGTAATATCCATTTTTATGATTGCGGACTGTTGTGCGAAACGCGGTGAAAATATTTGTTTTTTTTATAGAAAAATCAAACGGTGGGTCAAAGTTTGCGCTGTTGTAATCGCCGATGTATGGGGCACTGAAATACAAATCTGCCTTTTTTTTTCCAGAAAAAAAAAAGGTTATAAAATTTCCAAAACTTGTGCTTTCGTTTAGTTAATTTTAGAAATCGTTAACGTAAACTTCTAATGTAATTGCTTGTTAGATGAAATTTGTATGCACCACGTTTTGAAAGCAGTGAAAAACAAAAACACGTGTTTATTTTTTAAATAATAAGCAGGATTAGTCAACTATTTAGTTATGCTCCAAAAATTATGGTTTAAATAGAATAAAACTACTATAATAAGGCCGTGCTATTTATTTAATCATGTCGTTATATCCTTATAATAAATGCCCCCCTCTCCACATAATGAAGTATTTTTGTGTTTTAGTTTTTGCTAATTCAGCGGTATGTACAAATACTACTGTAAGTATTTGTAAGACGAAGTGCAGAAACATTTATTTTTACAATCGCTAACAAAACAAAAGGAAAACAAATATATAACAAATAAAAACTACCAAAAGCAAGTTAAGTCACTCTTCTACCTACTTGGATTAGTGTTTTGGGGTTTGTTTTACTGTACACAGATTCGAAAAAATTGTCAAAAAACAAATATATAACAAATAAATGTTATCAAAGTCAAGATAAATTACTTTTCTACCTAACTGGATATATTTTTAGTGTTTATATTTACTGTAACCTGTTTATTCAGCTCGAAAAACAGTGCTTACCGATGTAGTGGAAAATTTAAAATGGCGGCAGACTCTCTCTTTGGCACGGTAAGTTTGGGAAAAGGAGTTAAAAATGAAAAGCTTTAACAAAATAAGATTAAAAACCCACCAAATATATGTCAGCCTATGTCACGGTAGCATATATTGAGCGAGTTTCTAACAGTATATTGTCTAGTTTTTTTTTTTAACCCTCATTTCCCAAACTTGCCGTGTCAAAGAGAGAGAGAGTTGGCCGCCATTTTTAACTTTTGTTTTTGGTTTATCACGTCTGTAGGTAGAAAGTGTAAACTATATTATCTAATAATAGCAGCCAGAAAGACTGAAAAGAAAATATAGGCAAACAGAAGAAGAAAATAAGTTATCTGCTTTGCTCGGTAGTGACACGTGTAGATAATGGGGTGGTTCCACTCAGATTGATGGAAAAATTAGGATGGCAGGAATTCGGAGCCGGTAAGTGTATGCGTGGAGTAATAGACTGTAGTGGGACTGGTGGATATATATCCCCCAGTCGTACAAAATAGGAAAAATTAATTGTTTTGAGAAAGGAAACATGAATTGCTTTGAGAAAGAAACGAACACTCGGTTTTTGGGCTAATTAATTTATGTTTTGTAAAAACAAGGTGTTTTTTTTTATATTTAATTCAATATCTTAGGACTTTACTAATTATCTTTGAAATAGACCCAGAAAATCAATATTTATCTTTTAAAGGATTTTTACAATGAATTTATTTAACTTCAAAATTTAGCTGAATTGGGTAGCTCGCCATGAAAACATTTTCATAACTTTTTTTTTCACGTGTACAAATATTTTTTTTTCCTTTTGGAAATTAAGTTTAGTCTTTAATCTTTCAAATAATGAAAAAGTAGTCGGAAACCTACAAAAAAAATTTTGATAAATCGGCTTTCAAAACTAGCCCCCGCCCATTTTTACCCGTAACTAGTATTTTGTTACGTAATTTCTAGTTTTATTTGGCCGCCATCTTTGTTGTTTCAATTAAATGGGATAGTGAGCGTGCGCGCACACTGCAGTGAGTAGACGATCTGTGTAGTTAAATTCCAAAAGCCGTTCTTAATATGGGGAGGTGGGGGTATGTTTATTCCGAAAGCTGTTCTCAACATAGGGAGGGTTATTCCGGAAGCCGTTCTTTACATGGGGAGGTGAGGGTGTTTATTCCGAAAACCGTTCTTAACATGAGTTGATGGGGGAGGGGTATTTCAAAATGAATGACGTTGAATAAACGTTTGTATCTCGTAGACTTAACTACACACATCGCATGCTTACTATCGCATTTCACTGAAACAGCAAACATGGCGGCCAATTCAAATTCCTAGAAATTACGATGCATAATGCAGGTATGTATATCTCGAAAACTATTTTTCTGCACTAATTTTCCCTGCGATATTCGTGTTCAGCATAGCCGAAAACCTATAAAAATTGTTGATTTATCGAAAAATGTAAAGGCGTCGTCAGTTGGCATAACGGTGAACTTTAACCCTTTTTTTTTTTTAATCCCAAAAAATAATTATGGATACGATTTTTTAGGCATGAAAATATAAATACATGTTTTTCTTTTATATATTTTAGATTGGAGATGAATGGACGCGAGGAACTGTTTTCTGACTTTAGCGAGAAGTTACGACAACACGTCG
>NC_136517.1:78375255-78407755 GCF_053919585.1 Euprymna scolopes
AATTTGATTCATTTTCTTTACTTTGCAAAAAGGGAACCTGAAAAAATATCTATACCATTCGCACTCAGTATTTTTCGCTTTTTATAATATATTTTGTTTATGTAAAAGTTTTTTTTTTTTTATACAGGTTGATCTCAAAAGCATTAATTTCCAACAGCTATAGAATATACCTTTAATTTTATAATATTTCTCTTAGTGTATCTGTTCTACTATTTTTTGGTCTATTGGACGAAACTGCATGAAAATTTGCAGGCTTTTTGAAGATTATAAAACTATGATTAAATTTTTATGATAATTGGTTAAAAAGGTCCTAAATTTTCAAACCAATAAAATATGCCCAAATTTGCCTACGTTTGTATATATAGCGTCCTGAAATCCAGCTTCTGTTTTGCTGCTTCGGTTGTCTCCCCTGTGTCCTTGTCGAACCACTAATATATATGTGTGCATGTGTCAGGGAGGGGAAGTTAAAATTATACAAACTATGGTTTACAATATTAATTGCTCATAAAACAAGATATACACGATAAAGTAAATTATTTCCTTATTCCATGGAGTTTTAAAAAATTTAGCTTTTTTTTTCTTCAGAAGAGAATGGTTAGCAAAGGGATTATATATATATATATATACTATGAAAAGTACCTGTCGTTGACTGGGTTCAAAAACAGCCTACAGAAAATGGACTCTGAATTATGAAAGTATGATAGGTTATGAAAAGGAAGGGTTGTAAAGGTATAGCTTCGAATTTGCGGGTATCAAAACCAAAGTAAAATATGATGAAAGTAAAAATAAAATAGATAAACCCCATAATTTATTATACCATACCTGTTCACACTGAAACACTTATCACAATATTCTGTGGATCTATATTAAAAAACCTTGTTAAACTTTGTGACATATTTCCATTCTATGGAGGTCACGCGCGAACGAACGCCCCATAATTTTATTATACCATATTTCTTCAAACTGAAACATAATTATCAAAGTATACTTATGCAGATAGATATGAAAAGTCTTTATTAAAGTTTGTGCTTATTTCCATTCTGTGGAGGCCAGGCGCGAACAAAGACCCCACAATTTTATTATATCATCCCTATTTAAGTTAAAACATACTTATCAAAATATCATTATGTGCATCTATATCAAAAACACTTGTAAATGTTTTTTTTTTCATTTTTTATTTCCATACTTTGTGGACCAGGCGCGAACGCACACCCCACAATTTTAATGAGCCACCGTTCTGCCAGATCAAACATACCCATTCCTGTGTCTCGATACGTCTTCTATCATTATATGTAATCAGTTTTTTAAAATAGTCAACCATATAGGAGCCTATTCGTGACCAGACACACACATACACACAGACATTCAGCTTTATATTATAGATTTTGGCAGCAAGTCATTATTCAAGCACATCTGATTGAACACGACTCTTTTTTCTGATTTCTCGATATCTCAAAAGAAAAAGGAAACGATAACAACAATTGCACCTGAGGCGCCATTTTCTACAATATACCAGCTGAAATAAAAAACTGCTCGGCGAATCGAAAAGATATCCAGAAAAATTGGAAAAAAGAATAACTGTCGTGTTCAATCAGATGCGCTTGAATATATATAAACCTATATTAAACAGAGGAAAGAATAAACACCTATGCAAATTTTAAATTCATCAGCAAAAACAATAGGTCGGTACTTATATATACACGTATAAAGTTGAGATTTTTTCACACCGACATAGATATTAAAAACTTATTTTTTCTATTTAAAGATTAAAATGAATTTAATATACTCAGTCGTGGATATGCGAGAGACTTCATAAAGGGTTAGCTAATTTAGATATTCCTTTTAGAAAACGAATTTAATTAATTAATTATTCATTTTTATGGTTTATTATTAGATGATGAGTTTCATTTAATTATTACGCCTAGTTCTATTTATGCATATTTTCTACATCTGACATAATTGTGGAGCATTTAGGATAAAACGGTTCTAGCAAACACACACACATTTTATATATATATATATATATATATATATATATATAAGTATATATATCTCTTGATGATGAAATTGTCAACAGGATTGCTAAGGCCACTTTTGCCTTTGGAAATCTCCGCCATCGCTTGTGGAACGAAAGGGGTATTCGACTAGACACAAAAATCCTTGTCTACCGTGCTGTTGTTCTTTCCATTCTTCTTTATGGATCTGAGTCATGGACTCCATACAGACATCACATTAATCAGCTGGACGTTTTCCACAAAAGCTGTCTACGCTCCATATGTGGTCTTAGCCTCCGCGACAAGGTATCAAATGCCGAATTATTCACAAAATGCAAAATATCTGGCATTGAATTATTCCTTATTCAATCGCAATTGCGGTGGGCTGGTCATGTATTGAGGATGTCCGATGACAGAATTCCAAAAATTGCGATGTACAGTCAATTTTAGGGTGGTAAAAGAATTGTCGGACGTCCTTGGCTTAGGTACAAGAACAAGTTGAAGAGTAACTTGTCTGCAGTGAACATACCATACAGGAGTCTTGAAGATGAGGTGAATGACCGAAAAGGATGGAGATCAAGGTGTTTTGAAGGTCTCCAGAGGTTTCAATCTGAAAGCTTAAGGCAACTGAAAGAAAACAGTAAGAGCAAAACGACTACCAGCCGAACCAATATCTGCAGCATTAAATCCACATTCATGTTTTATTTGTGGCCTTGTCTGCAAGTCCCTTGCTGGACTAAAAAGTCATCAGAGGCAAAAGCATAAATGAGTTTTAGAAATATGGGTTGTCTGAACCTCATACGTCGAAATCGACGGGAGATTCCATCATATATATATATATAATATCTCCTTCTTGGATTAATTAATTTTATAATATTTCTCTTAGTGTGCCTCTTCTATATTTTGGAAACTACTGGTCCAGTCTGACTAAAATTTTGTATGAACTTTGTTATGGTAAGGTGCATCGAACTAAGTATTATAGTATCCATTCGATGCACCGTAAGGAATTAATAGCTTTGTCCTCACAATTTTTCATACAATTATAGTGCTGATAGTGAGGAAGGAAAGAAACGCAGTAATATTGAAATTTATGGTGAAGCAAGGGTTTCCAAATCATTAACTAAGAGAATTTATTTATGTATTAATTTGGAAGTCCTAATGATCTGTCTTCTACAAATGATTTTAAATTTCTTAAAATTACGGTAGCCTTGGTGAGAAGAGAAATTATTTCATATATGTTCTACAATAGCTGTCGAGAATATGTGAAATTGTTTCATATGTATTTAAATTACGTTTTAAATATGTTTTGCACATTACCAGTCCTCGCAAAGGTAAAATTATTTCATATACATGCTGTAAATTACCTATCCTAGGGAAGGTACAATTATTTCATACGTGTGTAATACCCGTCCTATGGTAGGTAAAATATTCTTTTGCTCAAAATAGGAATTTTTAATGCCTAAGTATCATTTGCTCTCTCCGAGGAATAACAAATATCTTCGAAAATCAACTTCAATTATCTCATTATTTATACGGTCCCGCGCAACGTCGGGTAGCCCTGCTAGTTAATTATAATTTTGAAACACTTTCAGATTACAACTTGTGTAATAACGTAAAATTAAAGTTCGTATAAATATTTATAAGACAATCCCAACCAGATAAAGAAACTAAATATACGAGATAGTGCACTAGTATAAGTTAAAATTTGGAATTCTGTGCATAAAAAAAATGACACATTTATTATTCGACTAGCGGGGGTACCCGGCGTTGCCCGAGTGTTTGTTTCCGGGAGGGGGGGGTTAAAAAATGTTATGGTAGGTAAGTAGGAAGGATCAAACCTGGAGTCATGAGTAAAAGTAGGAAAATAAAGTGTGAAAAAAAAAAAAAAAAAAACATCTGCAACGTTAACAGTTCGGCCACCAAGATATATCCATTCCAGTTGTTTAGGAAAAAAAAAAAAAAAAAAAAAAAAACGACTACGGTAGGTCGGCGCGAACGTGAAAATATAATGTGAATTGTCCAGCACGCTAACCACTACGCCATAGAGCACTGCAGCTTAGTTTAGTGATTTTAAATAACTTCACATGAAAGAACTACGAAGCCAAACCGGTGTTCTCTTCTCAACTGTTCCTTGTGAACGATCCCCAAACGGTGTTAAGTGGTGGCAGGGGGAGGAGGAATTTATTAGAGAGAAAATATCTTAACCGATTTTGGCCATGACTTCTCAGCAGAAAAAGTATAGAAATCTAAGATTATAGAGGAATTTGAGAAATAATAAGCCTATAACACACCTCAGATATTGTTCTGCCATTTGTGCATATTATATTTGCATGAAATATCTTGATTTTTAATCATATTAAGGTCAAAATCAGACGAGAAAAAATGAGTTCATTTTATTTATATAGAGAAGATAAGGAATATAATAAAACTTGAAAGTTTTTTTCCTTAATCCATGGATTTTCAATAAATGGCTCTTTTCAAAAGAGGACATTATTTAGCAAAATAATGATTATAAACAGTTATATATTTTGCTATTAAGCACATAGATTGAAACACTAAAAAGCTGGCTAAAAACATTTTCTCTGATAAGATAATCTATGGAATTTCATTAAATGGCTTAAGAAAAAAAAAATTTGTATTCCTTGTTGAATAATACATTCATCGTAAATATTTTAATTTGCTTTAATTCCAAATTTTCAGTTATATATACATAATTGATTAGGTTCAAGTATATTGTTATGGCATAAATAAATCAATATATTTTTCAAAAGTGCTCAATACACGTCTAGCGCTTGCATAAATAAAATTATATAAACATTTAATCATTTCGTCTTCAGAACTTCAAGTGAATCTCGCAGTCAGAAATAATTTTAAAATAAAATATTTCTAGTATACAATCGAAAATCAAACGAGAGATAGTATTACCTCTGCGGTTTGGGGAGAAAACTTGACTTGAGTTAAATACTTAACTGATATATATCTCACCTGTCTATTTAAATGTATGTTTGTATGTCTGCCTAAAACTTTCGACAGAGGCAACAAATTTTCCTGAGATCAGTATCGTTTTGAAGCTCGACCCTTCGGACATAAAATATCGAAAAATTGGTCAAAACATTAATTCTTCACCTCAACTGGCCATTTTTCTACAAGAAGGAGGTCGCTATTTTTTACTTTTTTTTTTTTTCGAAAGTCATCCCCTCATTTCGATTGATTAGTCTTAATTTAAAGCTTCGCCACTTACGGTTGGTGATAGAGGCAACGGCAAAGACGTCCCGTTTTATTTTTACATTCTTTTCCTCCTTCGCGGTACAGGTTCGAGCCTGCCTGCCTACTACCACTTTTTTCTTTTTTGCTCAACACATACCTCCAAACATCCGGGCAACGCCAGGCTGTTATATATATATATATAAAGGATAAATATCTAACAAAAAATGAGCTCCACCCTGCTTCATTGAAGCTGTTATCTTCAAAAAGTATCTCAAGTATTCAAACTCTGAGTGGTCGAATGGTGACCACTAACAAATGCAAGAATAAAAACTGCCAGTCAGATATGAAAATATTCCATATTTGAATGGAAGGCAGTCAGAACCGACCCGCTGATACTGTCAGTTGGAGTTGGACGTTTTTTTTGTTTTTTTTTTTTTTGTTTTTTTTTTAGGGCTGCCGACCTTTAGCCTGATTTGACTCTCTGGGCAAAGTGAGCCCTTAGCTGAAGAATTGTGGTAACAGGGCTTATTTTTCAGGTTTACTCAAACGAAAACCGCCTCTCAATTGTTCAGCCTTGGGAAAAAGAGTACCATTAAAGAAACATCTGTTTTTTTTAAACTGGAGTTGCGATTTGAGAGAGAAACTCTTTATTACTAAGCTGACTGAACCGAACAAACGCTTTAGACCGTCCAAAACGCAGTGAACAAATCAGGGCATTTTCATCTTCTTTAATATAAATCTCACCTGTCTGTTTAAATGCATGTATGTATATCTCGCAAGAACTTTTGAGAAAGGCGACGGATTTGCACAAGATTGGTATCATTTTAAAGCTCAACTCTTCGGACAACAAATATAAAAAAAATTGGCCAAAAACATTAATGCCTTCACTCTCAACTGGGCACTTTTCTACAAGGAGGGGGTCGTTTTTTTCGCCGATATTTTCAAAAGTCATCCCCTCTTTTTTGTTGACTAGCCTTAATTTAAACCTTCGTCACTTCCAGTTAATCGATATGCGCAATAGCAAAAACGTCACTTTGTTCTTTGGGGGGGGGGTTCAGGTTCTTTTCCTCCTTTGCGGTACGGGTTCGAGCCTGCCTGCCTGCCTACTAGCACTTTTTTTTTTTTGCTCAACACACACCTTCAAACACCCGGGCAACGCCGGGCACCCAGGGTAGTACAACGATAAACAATAAAAATTGGCTAGTTAAAGTTGTATTTGTAAACTTAAATGATTTTCTTATCTAATTTCACCAAAATAACTTTCATTATAAATATATATACGTTTTTATATAACTGCATGCAGATGTATATATATACATGTATATGTGTGTGTATATATAAATGTATATAAAATAAATATATGTGCGTATGTATATAAAAGTATATATGCATATATATATATATGAAACGCAGAATATTCAGTGTAGCTTAATCGCCATATATATTTTATAAATTATATATATATAATGTATGCGTATATATATATATATATATATATAATGTATGCGTATGTATATAAATTTATACAATGTGCGTGCATATATATATAAAACTACTTCATTTACTCACATAAAATTAATATACAAAAGTATAAATTTATGCGTAAACTTCAAGTATTTACTTCAACGGTGCTCAATACATAGGTAGAGCTAGTTAGTAAGTTATAAAATATATATGGCGAGTAAGCTACACTGAATATTCCGCGTTTCATCCACTCTTAGATTCTTTGGGCTTATCTAAATATATATATATATCCATATATATATTACTAAGTTATAAAATATAACTATCTCAACATATCAACTTTTTTATTTAAAAGTTCGAGATGTTTACAAGGCAAACCTGGTGAATTCTGTCTTCTTTGGATATATTTGTTTATTTGTTTTTAAATAATCTGAGATGCATCATCATCATCATTGTAGTCATCTGCAACAGCATGGTTGTTGTAAAACTTTATTTAAAAAAAAAAAAATTTGAGACATTTACAATGCAAGTCTGGTGAATTCTGTCTTCGTCGGATATATTAAAATATTATATACATGCACCTGACGGTTATCTGGTGACCATACCCATCGTGTTTGATCAGCATCCAAGGGAATGTCACCCAGGCAGAGTATTATATATTACATCAGCATGAAGAAATGTCTTTGAAATAGGTTACATTACATTTTTATTTCCAAACCCACAATGCATCTGTACAGCATCTAGCGGCTAGTGGTGACCTGACCTCTGTGTCTGAAAGTATCTTTTGACGCATCATCACTTTTGTGGTTGGTTGGTTGGTTGGTTTTATGGCATATCAACCCTTTTCAGGCTATTTAATGCAAAATCCAAAGAGTTTGAAGAAAAAAAAAACAAAAAAAAAAAACGTTTTTTGAGATCTTTTTGATAATCCGTCTTAAGTAAATGATAAAGTTATTGATAGTCTCCCTCTAATGGAGGTTGTTGATGGAATGATGATTGATCCCAGCATTGATGAGACAAAAAAAAATCATTAGCAGAGATTAATAAGGAAAAAAGCAACCGGATTTGATGGGATACCTGTTGAATTGTTGCTATTTGGAGATGATAGCGTCCACACACTCATCCTTGCTGTTTGTCATGGTAATGTTATCCTTCAAGCGTGGATTTATGCAACAGTGATCCTAATTTATAAAGGAAAGAGGTCAAAATCTGAGTGTTGTGGATATAGAGGCGTTATCTTGCTTGAAGCAGTGAGAAAGGTTTTAGCAAAGATGTTTGCTGAAATTGATTTGCTGAAATGGATTTGTCCCTCCATCATCCCAGAGAACGAATGCGGTTTTAGATCTGGCCCCGGCACAATGAACTTGATATTCTTTGCGCGATGGTGTGAAATAAGGTGATATACTTGCTCCTACATTATTTGATATTCTAACTTGATATTCTTTGCACGACAGCTAATGGATACCTGTTGAATTATTGCTATTTGGATGTGACAGCGTTATCAACGCAGTCCATACGCTCATCCTTGCTGTTTGGCATGGTAATGCTATCCCTCAAGATTGGATTGATGCAATATTGATTCCAATCTATAAAGGAAAGGGATCAAAATCTGAGTGCGCTGATTATAGAGGCGGGTTAGGGTTAGGGTTAGCTTGCTTGAAGCAGTAGGAAAGATTTTAGCAAAGGTGTTGTTAAATCATTTAATGAAATGGATTTGTTCCTCTATCATCTCAGAGAATCAATATGGTTTCAGATCTGGCCGCGGCACAATGGACATATTCTCTGTGTAACAGTTAATGGAAAAATGTATGGAGCAACAAGTGTCTTTGTATCAAGTTTTCGTCGATCTGACAAAATCTTTTGATACCATTAATCGCAATGCATTCTGGAAGATTCTTAGGAAACTAGGCTGTCCTATTAGTTTTGTGGAGTTGATTCAGCAGCTACACCATAATATGAAAGCCCGAGTAAAATTTAACGGATCTCTGTCTGATCCAATTTCAATTGAAAACGGCGTGAAATAAGGTGATATACTTGCTCCTACATTATTTTCTATATATTTCGCTGTGATGCTGGTGCATGCGTTTAACAATTGTGATGAAGTTTTCGTTTTGCACATCAGGTAAACGTTTTTAACCTTAGACGTCTCAACGCAAAGTCGAAAACTTTTCATAACATTGTTCTTGAACTTTTAAATGCAGACATTGTTTCACATTCAGAAGCGGACGCACAGATGATGATTGACAAGTTCTCAGAGGTTTGTAAACCTTTTGGACTTACCATCGGCCGCAAGAAAACATGTTATGTATTACCCTCCTATAAGAATGTCGTATGTTGAACCAAACATCTTGGTTTATGGTAAGAAATTAAATGTCGCAAACAATTTGGTATATCTGAGTAGTACGCTGATTAAAGACTGTACGCTTGATGCCGAGATAAATCACAGAATAGCCAAAGTCAGTTCTGTTTTTGGCAAACTCAAGAAATGTGTGTGGTCAGATCGGGGAATCACATCAAAAACAAAGCTAAGTGGTTACGAAGCATGCGTTATCACTACACTGATATAGAGGCATCGAAAGCTACTGGAAAGGTTTCACCAAAGTTGTATTCAGAGGATACTCAATATTAACTGAAGAATTCTAATGTCTGACAATGTGGTTCTTGAACGATCAAATAGTAATAGTATTGAAATGAAAAATCATTCCAAAACTGATGCGCTGGACTGGACATTTGGTTAGGATGGAGGATAAAAGACTTCCTAAACTGTTTTATGGCAAGATAGATGGAGGTAAAAGACCAAAACATAAACCACGGAAAAAGTTTAAGGATTCTCTGATGAGACTTAGAACTGACATAACATTTTCAATTCACTAATAATTTCTACGAGCAATATTTCTACGGACAATTTTTCGGTCTCCCTAGTCGAGTATTAGCATCCTTTTCTTAGAATTCCTAGAATCTGGACCTTTCAAGTTTTGATTACCTCCAAACGCAGCATATTTTAGATATATTTACATTTTATTTTTTTTCCTGAAACAGAGAATCTCTATCTATAAAAGTGAAAATTTTGTGTGTGTGTGTGTGTGTGTGTGTGTGTGTGTGCGCATGTCTGTGTACATTTCCCTTCCAAATAACTCAATTTTCGGTCTACAGACTCGAGATTTGACATAAGGAGTACTGAGATTTGGGAAAATCTTTTTAATCGGTTTTCGGCCAGAAATTCGGCTGTCAAGGGGTCAAAGATCAACGATTTGACCTTTGAAAACAATTTTGGGTCTGCACATTTGAAATTTTAAATGTAGGTTACTTGGACATGGATCAAACATTTTAATATGAATTGAGCCACAAAAAATAAATGCCAAGAGGTCAAACTTGGGGTCAAAGTTAAAACGAATTTGACCTCTGCAGCCTACCAAATTACTCGGCCAATTTTTAGCATAAAGGGTATTCAGAGATAAGGTAAGCTTTTTAATCGGTTTCGATCGAAAATTTGAGCTGCCATGGGGTAAAAATTCAAAAGATTTTACCTTTGCGGTCTCTAGCAAATTACTCGGCCAATCTTGTGTCTAAACATTTAAAATTTATACATAACGGGAACGGGTATTCAGACATGTGGCAAACGTTTTAATCATTTTGGGGCGAAAATTTGGCTGCCAAAAGGTCAAAGTTGAAAGAATTTACCCATGCAGATTCTTCCAAATTCCTCAGACAATTTTGGGTCTAAAGACTTGAAATTTTAGATGTAGGTAACTTGGACTTGGGTAAAACTTTATATTTTGATTTGAGACCAAAATAATAAATGTTAAGGGATCAAAATGGAGGTCAAAGTTTTTAAAAAAATATTACTTCTGCGGTGTCTACGAAAGTACAGACAAGTTTTTGTCTAAACATTTGAAATCTTATATAAAGTTATGAACAGTACATGAGGCTCAAGCTAAGCCCGGCTGAACTGCTAAAATTAGGCACAGCCGAACCCTCCATAAAGTTTACCTATGAAACAGAACAATCACTCAATACCTGTTTTAGACATAATAAAATTCGACAATAATCTACCCCTCAAAGTTAACATCAAAACTACACATGAAAGTGATTACATACATTTCTGCTCGTACCATAATAACATAATAACAGAAACCATAATCGATTTCTTCCAACGTGCTTTCAGAATATGCAAGCAAAAATATCTGTACGAAGAATTCAAATATATCACGAAAATTTTGACAACATTGCAATACATCATGTATATTAAATTAGTAAGGATGCCGGGCGTTGCCCAGGTGCTTGGAGGTGCGTGTTGAGCAAAAATAAATAAAAAAATAAAAATAAGTGATAGTAAGCAGGCAGGCTCGAACCCGTAATGCGAAGGAGAAAAAAAAATAAATAAAATGACCTCTGCTGCAAATTGCATACTGAACCTTCATACATCGTCTTCGATGAGAGAATCCACCATATAGGTATCCTTTGTTTCTTAAGGGTTGGATGACTTGTTGAGAAATATTATGTATTTTCCACGGTCGGATTTCACTGCGGTATGGTTGATTTGCGTTAGTCACTATATCTATCTAGAAGAGTGGAAATGTCTGTGTATACATTTCTCTACCAAACTACTCTGTCAATTTTCAGTCTACAGACTCGAAATTTGACATAAGGGGTATTGAGATTTGGGAAAATATTTTTAATCGGTTTTCGGCCAGAAATTTGGCTGTCAAGTTCAACGATTTGAACTTTGAAAACACTACCAAACTCCTCCGTCAATTTTGGGTCTAAACACTTAAAATTTTAGATGTAGGTTACTTGGACATGGATCAAACTTTTTAATTTGATTTGAGCAATAAATATTTAGGGGTGAAAATTGGGATTAAAGTTTTAAAAAATTTACCTCTGTGGTCTCTACCAAATTACTCGGGCCGAAACTTTCGCTGCCAAGGAGTCAAAGTTCAAAAGATTTTACCTTTGCGGTCTCTAGCAAATTATTCAACCAATTTGGGGTCTAAGCATTTGAAATTTTACATAAAGGGTATTCAGACATGCAGCAAGCTTTTTAATCCGTTTTTGGGCGAAAATTTGGCTGCCAAGAGGTTAAAGTTGAAAGAGTTGACCTTTGCAGACGCTATCAAAATCCTCCGCCAATTTTGTGTCTAGACACTTGAAATTTTAGATGTAGGTTACTTGGACATGAGTCAAACTTTTAAATATATATATATATATATATATATATATATATATACATATGCACAAAAAGTTATGAACAGTACATGGGGCCCAAGCAAAGCCGGGCTGAACTGCTAGTATATATACACACTAGCAAAAGTACCCGTCGTTGACTGGATTCAAAAACAGCCTACAGAAAATGGACTCTGATATATGAAAGTATGATAGGTTATGAAAAGGAAGGGTTGTTAAGAGATAGCTTCGAATTTGGGGGTATCAAAACCAAATTAAAATATGATGAAAGTAAAAATAAAATAGATAAACCCCATTATTTATTATACCATACCTGTTCACACTGAAACACTTATCACAATATTCTGTGGATCTATATTAAAGAACCTTGTGGCATATTTCCATTCTTTGGACGTCAGTCGCGAACGAACACCCCATAATTTTATTATACCATATTTCTTCAAACTGAAACATAATTTTCAAAGTATACTTACGCAGATAGATATGAAAAGTCTTTATACAAGTTTGTGCCTATTTCCATTCTATGGAGGCCATGCGCGAACGCAGACCGCGCAATTTTATTATACCATTTCTAGGTTAACACATACTTATCAAAATATTATGTACAGAAACACTTGTAAACGTTTTTTTTTTTTAATTTTTAAATTTTTTTATTTCCATACTTTGTGGACCAGGCGCGTACGCAGACCCCACCATTTTAATGAATCATCATTATGCCAGATCAAACATACCCATTCCTGTGTCTCGATACATCTTCTATCATTATATGTGATCAGTTTTCTATAATAGTCAACCATATAGGAGCCTATTCGTGACCAGACACACACAGCTTTATATTATAGATATATATATATTGTGTGTGTGTGTATATATATATATATATGTGTGTGTGTGTGTGTATCCGTTTATTATCGAAAGACAATGGATACTCCCTGTGAGGGTAGTTGCGCGTGTAATTGTGGGGCAAGAGCTTCATAATTTCCAACCACATTTCTTCTGAATCGGCACTGCTTGAGTCCAGGGGCAAGAAGAAGTCCAGGACGAGTGGGGGATGCCCTTTTCTCTACCCTGCAACCTCTCTCCCACAGAAGAGACGTTGCGAGCCTATCCTTGTTTTATCGCTATTTCCATGACAGGTGCTCGTCTGAACTCCAATCTCTGGTCCCCCCTCGCCAATCTTTCACGAAAAACACACGTCTAGCTGAATCCACTGTGAAAAATTTCCCCCACTCTTTATCTGTGCCTAAATCCAAACGTGGATTCTATGAACAAAGCTTCTTTCTTAGAACTGCACGCCTGTGGAACTCTGTTCCGTCTTCCTACTTCCCACCTGACTACAACTTGGATGTCTTCAAGTCCAAACGTTAACAAATTCCTAATGAACCGCCCCCTTAAGTAAACACTTCATCAAATCTCCACACTAACGTACTGTACTCGCAATAACCCTTATCCCTGAGTGGCTTCCGGGCCTTGATAAGTGGTGATCACTGTAAAAAAAAAATGCTTAGATAAGCTGAGAGCAAATACAGCAACTGAAATTCCTTAATGGTCACCCATTTTAGTACTGACCAGGCTAAACGTTGCTTAACTTAATTTAACCGGAAATGACGTGTCAAGATCATAA
Source organism: Euprymna scolopes (assembly GCF_053919585.1). Classification (NCBI taxonomy): domain Eukaryota; kingdom Metazoa; phylum Mollusca; class Cephalopoda; order Sepiida; family Sepiolidae; genus Euprymna; species Euprymna scolopes. Next base: position 78,388,729 of record NC_136517.1, read on the forward strand.
TGCCGTATATTTATGTGTATGTATATATATATATATATATATATATACACACACACATATGTGAATATATGTATGTGTATTTATATACACGTGTATATATGTATGTGTATATAATTGTATATATATGCGTACATGTGTACATATATACATACACACATGTATATATGCTGCAACGACCCTTCAGTATCGCTAGACATAGCAAGTATGTCAAGATGAGATTCGAAAGCCGAACGCTATGTCTCTCTCCAAAACACTCGTCGTACTTATTTATTTCCCCATGCCCCCCCCCCCACTCTCTCTATGGTCAGTGCAGCCCAGCCCTCTTTATTGGACCGCATTATCTGCTTTCACCTTCCGTCATCTGGGGCACACTGACTCAGACGAGTCGAGAGATTGTTTAAACAGTGATATCGATCCGGCCACGTGACAGAGGCAGCATAGTGGAATCAAGCCAATCGACATGAACGGGGGAGATCGCGATGAACACAAATGAAACAGATTATCTTATTTTTCAAAACCTCGTATCACCCCCCCACCCCCCAATAAATAAATAAATAAATAAAATAGCCACTTAAGCACTTCTCAGTAATATTCCACGAATGGTTGCTATTGGAAACTGTTAGGGTAATTGCTTTCATGACCGCCTCATCTTACAATACGGTTAATGACTCGTCTGTAACGCCAGGCGTTTGTTTTGCGTATAATCTGTTTTGGCTCTGCCATCTGCGTATTCTAAACCGTTATTGATCAGACTAAATAGACATGCATTTGATACTGCGCAGAAGTACACACAAAAGCAAGCACACACACTGATATGTTTTTTATACAAATATTATTGGCTAATGAACATGAAACTCTAGTTCTCTTGAAAGTAATCTCCTCCGGCTGCAACGCACTTGTAACGTTCCAATTACTTCTGGAAGGCCCCATGGAAGTCCTTTTGTGTGAGCGTGTCAATGACCCTCGTCACAGCCTAATTTTTTTTTTTTTTTTTTTTTTTTTTACACGGTGGTCACCACTTATCAAGCCAGGAAGCCACTCAGGGATAAGGGTTATTGCAAGTAGAGTACATTAAGTGTTTACTTAAGGGGGCGGTTTGTTAGGAATTTGTTAACGTTGGACTTGAAGACATCCAGGTTGTAGTCAGGTGGGAAGCAGGCACACGGAACAGAATTCCACAGGCGTGCAGTTCTAAGAAAGAAGCTTTGTTCATGGAATCCCCGTTTTGATTTAGACACAGATAAAGAGTGGGGAAAATTTTTGACAGTGGATTCAGCTAGACGGGTGTTTTTCGTGAAAGATTGGCGAGAGGGGGGACCAGAGATTGGAGTTCAGACGAGCACCTGTCATGGAAATAGCGATAAAACAAGGATAGGCTCGCAACGTCTCTTCTGTGGGAGAGAGGTTGCAGGGTAGAGAAAAGGGCATCCCCCACTAAGCCACGAAGTCTATTTTGTACTCTGTCAAGGCAGGATTGTACAATTGTCTTATAATGACAGCCTCTAAAGTTTTTCTTAAGCTTAGGTAATAAACAAAACACACAGGGAGCAAGGTCTAGACTATAGGGAGGAGGAGGAGGAAGAGGAGGAGGAACCGTCTTGAAGCGCATCTTGGTCAAAGTCTGTGAGAACGATTAAGCACCCTTGGGGCACACACGCACCTACAAACACACACACACATAGATGCACACACACACACATATAGTGGTATGTTTTATACACACATTATTGGCTACATATATGCATACATGTTTCTACTGCGGTTCCCTTCTAGAAGCAACCTCCTCAGAAATATCTCTAAGTTCATGTGACTTTTTGCTGTTGGACTTTTATGTATATTCTTAGCGCTGAGGAGCTGCCCGTACTGGAATAAAATAAAAACACATGTATAGATACACCTATACACATAAAAACATCAGTACGAGACGAAACAATTGTACACTTGTATAATGAATGAACGAAATCATATATCTTGAACTGTAGGTACCTCCAACGCGCACCATAGATTTAACCCCCCCCCCATATGTAACACTATGTAACTTTAATTCAGTTTAATATTATCATCATATCTTTTATACCATTTAAAAGAAAAGGCTTCAAATAAACTGGTAATATCTTTGTAAAAAAATTTACAGCGTACGAAAATAATGAAAATGTGAGACTAAAATCGTGTTTATATTATCGACGCTTTAAAACAACATTTCTATGTTGTGATGTTTTTGAAGCCGTAAACACACTCTTGTTTAAAAAAAAATTAGTAAAAATCAACTAATGGTCAGATTTTCATAAAATTTTCGATACGTATTCAATTTTAAATTAACTTTCATTAAATGTGCGAGGGGAAATATTTTTTGTAGGTGTTCTACACACACAACCCCCTATATTTCATGTTACAAAAACTAAACAAAATAAATTTACGCCCCTTAACAAATTGACACATTTTTTAAAGCTGAATAGTTTTAATAATTAAAAATAGTGATATATATATATATATATATATATATATATATATATATATATATATATATATATATATATATATTATATTATATTATATATTAGTGATGGGGCGATTCCTGTATTTTTCCAGGTTCCGATACAATTTACCGCTTTCAATTCCGATTCTTTATAAATCTCTAATTATTTAACTACAAGATTGTTATTTCCTCCGATGTTCGTAAAAATAAATGCTAAATAGCCAGATACCTTCCTAAACGTCAAATACACTTGTGGAGGATGATCTATCGATTTTAGCTTTACTAGTATTTTAAAATCAATAAATATTTAATATTTTATTATTACCAGCAATGGAAGAATTTGGTTTAAACAAAATCAAATAAAAAAAAAAAGGAAATTAAATGAATCGTTTTTGGCATCGGAAAATAGGCATCAATTTTTCCGGTACCCCCAAATCTTCCGAACACCTATATATATATAGTGATTTATAAAATATATATGGCGATTAAGCTACACTGAATATTCAGCGTTTCATCCACTCTAGAACTCTTCAGGCTTATGCGCATAAGCCTGAAGAATCCTAGAGTGGATGAAACGCGGAATATTCAGTGTAGCTTAATGGCCATATATATTTTATAAATCACTAACTAGCTCTACCTACGTATTGAGTACTTTTGAAGTAAATGCTTCAAGTTTACGCATAAATCTATACTTTAGTATATTAATTTTATGTGAGTAAATTAAGTAGTTTATATATATATATATATATATATACATATATATATATATATATAAACATCCATCATTTATTTCACTTACCTTGTAGTTTTAAATTAAAAAAATGAACATAAAATCGATATTATTATTTTTAAATCAACTTTATTTTTAAATAATATATCATAATCAAATTACAAAAAAAAAAAAAAATTCTAGGCTATAATTAATTTTTAAAAGATTTAAATTTAATAAGGTACAGGTAATCCAAACAATAAAAGAATACTCCTTCTCGCTACTACATTTTTTCTGGGCTACTTTTAAGTGGGCCACGCCGTATAACTATTGCATTAAAAAAAGTGGAACATCATTGTCATTTCACGTGTGACGATGATCGTCTCGCATATGGAAAAGATGGCTGACATCGCAATTATTTCGAATTTAAAATTGATTATGACGTTCTTATATTATCGATTGTTTTCCTTTTAGAAAATGTCATACGTGTGATTTATTAAAGACACGCTCTTGATTCTGCAAATCGAATATCGATTTGTGAAATTCGTTTCCCATTTCATATGAATCGATCTTTTAGATTAGACAATATATATCTATACTAGCCTGGGTGCCTGGCGTTGCCCGGGTGTTTGGAAATGTCTGTTGAGCAAAAAAAAAAAAAAAAAAAATTGGCAGGCAGGTTCGAACCCGTACCGCGAAGGAGAACAACGTTAAAAAAAAAAAACCCTGACATCTTTGCTGTTGCGTCCCTCGCCAAACCGGAAGTGACTAATGTTTAAATTAAGGCTAGTCAATCGAAAAGAGAGAGGACGACTTTCGAAAATATCGACAAAAAAAAAAAAAAAGGCGACCTCTCCCTGTAGAAAAGTGCCCAGTTGAGAGTGAAATATTAATAGCTTTTGGCCAATTTTTCAATATTTCTTGTCCGATGGGTTGAGCTTCAAAACGATACCGATCTCGTGAAAATCTGTCGCCTCTGTCGAAAGTTTTAGGCAGACATACATACATACATACATACACACAAAAAGGATTCCTTCAATCTTGACAGACTATGGATATCCACATATCTATGGTGCCTATACATTAAATTTGTGTGGCAAGTGTTGCGCAATCTCCAACCACACCTCTCTGAATCGACATTGTTAGGGTTAGGGTTAGGGTTAGGGTTAATACCAGTGGCAAGTGGAGGTTCAGGACGACTGGAAACAATGCCGAGAAAAGCGGAAAGGACACACTGTGCCTGGAATTCCCAAATGGTTACCCATCTAGTACTATCCAGGCTCAACGTTGCTTAACTTTGGTTATCTGACGAGAACTGGTGTGTCAACGTGATTATGCTGTACATAATACATGATGATTGCAACGTCTTGTCAGACGAGTGCCACTCCCTCAGACACTTAAAATCCATGAGCCCAAATGTCTGAGGGAGTATCTATACAAATATGATGTTACAGTCTTAGCTTTGTACGACAGCTAATTCTCTCTCTCGGTTCAAAATGTTGAGATCCAGCAACAAGCAAGAGCAAGATAGCCAGCAACAAATTAAACTGCAGACCAGCTTAATGCGGGTACTGGTCTTCCGCTTTATAGTTTTTTAAATCAGAGATTTGCTTCTCCTAGAAAGGGCGAATGAACTCTTTTTCTGGGTCAACGGCCAACTAGCACCGTGTATATTTGTGTGTGTATATGTGTATTGGGGTAGAGAGGGCTCCCTTAAGCCGTGGTGAAGACATAATACATACATACATACATACATTTAAACAGACAGGTGAGATTTATATTATAGATTATAGTTTTGTTTGTTTGTATGTCTGTCTGCCTGCTGCACATAATATCCCATGAAAGATAACCATCCTAAATAGCAATCTTGGATTTAATTAATCAGAGCTCGGGTTGTGCACTAACTATTCCAAGTTTGAAATCAGAGTAAATTCAACTAAAGCTTAGAAGATAAACTATGAGGAACGTTCGAAAAGTAAAGCCTACATTTTTTTTTTTTTATTCCGTACGAACGGATCAGTGGGGAAAGCAAATTGCATTCTTATGATGATAGAACATATGCGTTCATAGCCTGAAAGTTGTATTTCTGTTGCAGATATTGACGGTGTGAAAGAAAGCGACTCCTGTAATGGACGTGTGTCAGAAGCAGAGATGCGTTACTGAATTCCTCCATGCAAAAAATAAAGTAACAAAACGCGCATCGGAAACTCATGCGCAGTCACCACCCCATCGCTGGCAGAAGTGCATTGAGAATGATGGTGACTATGTAATAAAACAAATTCTGGAGCACAAACGGTCACTCGTTTTAATGGTATCACTCCCGTCTTTTTATTTTTTTTAATTCCATTTTCATCCCAAACAAGACAGTACCACTTTGATGTAGAGGGCTACTATTGGGGACATACGTTTCAGGGATACTATGTAGGGAGTTGAGCAGCAAGGTGTCTGTTCACATTACACTTGAATTTCTGCATGTCAGTACAGTTGGGAAAACAGGAACTCGGAAGGGAGTTCCAAAATCTAGCAGTTTTGGGGAGGAAACTATTAGAGTAGAAGGCTTTCTTACATCTAGGGATCTCTATTGTGTAGGGGTGGAATTTTGCTGCTTGTCGGGGGGGTATTTACGTAGAAGGGGTTCAAGGGCTTGTAGTTCGTCAGAGCATTCGCCATTAAAATACTTGTAGAACAAGCAGAGGGATGCAATATTTCGTCGATGGGACAGAGGTTGAAGCTTAGATGACAGTTTAGGACCTAACAGAGTGGCCATTCTCTTTTGAAGCCTGTCTAGGATCGAGAGACTAGTAGCAGATGCACCAGTCCAAATGTGATAATAATACTCCATATTATATATATAAGGATACTTTCAGGCGTAAGTAGCTTTCTAGCATGGTAGAGAGAGCCGGCCAAGATCAAAGTGTAGTATCTGTTCGGCAGATACTGCAAGCAAAGACCATTGCCCTTGTGGCAATCTTCTGGTCCATGTAAGGGCAACCCTACTTGGGCCAGCTGGCAAATCACTATCCAGCTCTCATTTCCCACCTCTCAGGAGCTGGTCCCCTTTTCCCTTCACTCCTCACATTAAAAATCGGCCTTGTGCCTAATTTGCTCGGTGGGGGAGCAAATAAATACCGCCGACCTCCCCCGCAGGAGAGGACCCTTGTGGCCTTCGGGCCAAGATCAAAGTGTAGTATCTGTTCTGGCAGATACTGCAAGCAAAGATCATATGTGGGGGCAACCCTTCATACCAATTGTCACTATCCAGCTCCCCTACTCCCAGGGGAGTTGGTCCCAATTTCCCCTTCACTACTCACATTAAAAATCGGCCTTGTGCCTAATTCGCAAGTGGGGGAGCAAATAAATACCGCCCTTGGGACAACCCGACATGGGCCAGCTGGCAAATCACTATCCAGCTCCCATTTCCCACCTCTCGGGAGCTCGTTCCCTTTTCCCTTCCCTCTCTCTCTATCCACATTAAAAAACAGCCTTGTGCTTAATTTGCTCAGTGGGGAAGCAAATAAATACAGCCCACCTCCCTCACACGGGAGGACCTTTGTGGCCTTTGGGCCAAGATCAAAGTGTAGTATATGTTCCAACGGATTCTACAATCAAAGACCATTGCCCTTGTGCTCAGTGGGGAAGCAAATAAATACAGCTCACCTTCGCAGCAGCCTTCAACGCTTTTAACTAAAAATAGGATAACTTTTGGAACGTTCATAGTATATACAATGTAAGATATACTCTCCACTCCCCAATGGGGAGTCATTCTCGTTTATACAATTGATTGAGCATATTTATTTTTTAACCCTAACCCGACAAAAGGAAGGTGAACCTATAAATTCACCCTTGTTTGTTTGTTTGTTCGTCTGTCTGCACTTTTCTCAATTACGCCTTGCAATTTTTTGAAATTTTGCACAAACGTTCAACATGTGTAAAAAAAGTTACCGAACAGATTTTCTGGGGAAAAACTCGGTTACCCCCCCCCTCCTCTAGAGGTGCCTTAAAATGGCTAAAATTGATACTTTTGTGCTTAAAAAAAATTGATGCCTTGGATTTTTATAAAACTTTCTGAAAAGTTGTAACTAACTGATTTCTTTATAATTTTGTTTGTCTATACTTCGTGATAACTCTTTGGTGTGCCCCAGGGTCTCTTTTAGGGCTAATAAAAGCGCTCCATTTTTGGGACTATTTTATCATATTTGTCCAAAATTTTCTGTGTATGTCTATTTATTAGCAGTTTTGCATGGTGCTGAACTCGGATTTAAATATGCTGAGGCCGTGGGAACTTTTGAGGCTAAATGGGGACGGAAGAGATGTACGCGAGATGAATATGAAGAATATTTATAAGATCCGTCAAAATGTGGTAAATCATATTGTAGACAAATTTACCGGAAGGGCTGATCAGATCTATATGAGTCACGTGATCAGGTTAGCTGGAGATCTTAGAGAGTTGGAATTTGGAGGAAGAGCGGACGGTTTAACAGGTCGTTCCCCCTTCGCTGGGGTGGGAGCTGACGTGTGTGAAAATAGAGATCTAGAAGTAAGCCACGCAAGCAAAGATATTCACTTTCCATTCTTCTGCGATCGGGACCTGGAAAGTGAATAAAAACTATATAAAACCAATCATCGCATTGGAGTCAATGTGTTTCGTCTAAACAGGTTCCAGCCTCCTCTCCCAGAACAAGATGAATTCCAGGTGGACAAGATGAAAGACGCATGACGTTAAGGTATGTCCAAAAATACATGTATCACACTCACACTCACACACACACACACACACACACACACACACACAAAAATTAGATATGAATATATCATAAATAGACAGCATCAACATAATTCTACGGTTCAAATAGTGAAGAATCACCAACAATAGACATTTAGTGACACGTATATACACATCAGGATGAGCCTTTCGTTTCAAGTACGCAAGTCAACATTTAGACGATTATATAACATACACCCGTTTTGGTGTCTTTTTGGGTACACGCTAATATAATATTAAATATTACACAACCATTTTTACATTACAATTTTAATGTATTTATTTGCTTCCCCACCAAAGCAAATTAGGCACGAGGCCGTTTTTAATGTGGGGTAAAAAACCAGCTCCCCTAAAAGTAGGCAAAAAGGGGGCACTCTGGTTACCAAAAATAATAATTGTCCCAGTATAGAGGGTTTCCCCTCCATTGACTGGTACAAATTATCTTAAGTGCAGCATCTGCAGAACAGATACTACACTTTGATCCCAGCCAGAAGGCCAAGAACAACAGGGTATTTATTTTCTCCCCCACCGAGCAAATTAGGTACAAGGCCGATTTTTAATGTGAGGAGTGAAGGGGAAATGGGGACCAACTCCCCGGGGAGTAGGGGAGCTAGATATTGACAATTGGTATGAAGGGTTGCCCCTACATTGACCAAGGTCTTATATGTGGGGTTACCCCCACATATGGTCTTTGCTTGCAGTATCTGTTCCGGCAGATACTACACTTTGATCCCGGCCTGAAGGCCAAGAACAACAGGGTATTTATTTGCTCCCCCACCGAGGTATTAAGGCACAAGGCCGATTTTTTATGTGAGGAGTGAAGGGGAAATGGGGACCAACTCCCCGGGGAGTAGGGGAGCTGGATAGTGACAATTGGTATGAAGGGTCTCCCCTACATTGACCAAGGTCTTATATGTGGGGGTAACCCTACATATGGTCTTTGCTTGCAGTTTCTGCCGGACCAGATACTACACTTTGATCCCAGCCCAAAGGCCAAAAACAACAGAAAAAAGGAAAGCCTTTTTTCTATTTATTTACATAACAATTTTAATAACAAATTTCTATGAGAAATCGTGCCAAGGAAGCCATCAATACAGGATTCGAAACCCGAGTTCGGATGTGTCTAACTGATGAGCCCAAATGAGGGCGAAACTCGAGTTTTGGACTTCTGGTTCGTTGACTGTCATGGCTCCGGCTCTTGTGGGCTGCGACGTTGTTTGACTGTGGAATTTATTATAATTTATTATATATAATCTCTCACATTCTGAAAAATCATATTATAAGTTACCCGTTTGGTTAGCATTGCTGGATGACATCGTCCTTTCGAGTTAAAACTCCTACTTGTGATACATCAGCTTGGGGTTATTAGCTAGTTGGATGCCCCCGTTCCTTGTCAAGACGGAGTAGGTTCATTTCACAGTCGGATTTTGTTGCGGTTTACTTGATCTGTGTTGGTTAATACAAATTCTTGTGTGCAGGGCGTTTGCTCAGTTGGTAGAGTTCTCGCCTCGCATGCAAGAGTCTCGGGTTTCGTATCCCAAGTTCGGATGTGTCTAACTGATGAGTCCAAATGAGGGTGAAACTCAAGTCTTGGTTCTTTGACTGTCATGGCTCTTGTGGGCTGCGACGTTGTTTGGCTGTGGAATTTATTATATATATATATGTGTGTGTGTGTGTGTGTGTGTGTTTGTGTGTTGAGAGTTTAACCATATTAAAAACCGCCTTCTATTTTTGTTTTTTGGAGGCAGGATAAAGTTACGATAATTGGTTTTGATTATTTTGTAATTGCTTTTTTTAAATTGTTTTGCCATTAGCTCTGTATTTATCCTAATGCACTTTGTTGTCTACTATATTAATCTCCCCGTGTTCAGAGCATAAGATGTTAAACTATTTTTATACTCTGCTGTAATTACAGCTCCATTGTAATGTTGCTTTTTATCATTTGTCTATTTTTAGATAACCTAATTATTCTATATGAGATGGAAGCGACTATAGATTTTTTTCAGTTATGGCTCGATTAATAATGCTTCGATATATTCTTGACCAAATTTAATATAATACCCAATAAGATAATTTGACTGTAATAGATATTTTAAAACTTAATTTCTTATAAAAGTTATGTAACATTTCTTTAAAATTTATTTTGTCTAGATTGTTAGTAGAATTCACAAGAATACAATCTCGATATAGCTCGCCTCTCTCAACCAATTCAAGAATATCTCTACGCAATTCCCTTAACATATAAAGCTCAACAAAATCTGTTAGAGAGTTGGGCGGAACACTTCCAAGATATCAACATTAGTTTCTGTTATTCTCTTCTGATTCATTATATATTCTTATATGAAATTAGTGTTTTTCTAGATACTTTAATGCTATCAAATTCAAGGCAACTTGTATTAGTGTTGGGACGATTATGGTAATCGGGGATTGTAAAAATCAGAGCATTTCGGGGCATCGGAATTGGAACAATTAAAGCCTATTTTTCGATGCCACACTCTATTCTTAAATTGTCTTTTTTTTGATTTAAGAAACATCTTCCACTGCTTGTAGTAATAATAAAATAATAAACATTTATTGATTTAAACTTCCAGTAAGACTAAAATCTCTAGATCACATCCTCACAAATGTGTTTTTACGTTCGAGAAAATATATGCACATTTTAGATGTGTTTTTATAGAAATCGGGACAAAATAACAATTTTATAGTTAAATATTTAGAATCAGAATCGGTAATTGCATCGGAATTGGGAAAAAATATTAGAATCGTCCCATCACTAATATATATATAATATAAAGCTGAATGTCTGTGTGTGCCTGGTCACGAATAGGCTCCTATATGGTTAACTATTTTAAAAAACCGATCACATCTAATAATAAAAGATGTATCGAGACACAGGAATGGGTATGTTTGATCTGGCAGAACAATGGTTCATTAAAATTGTGGGGTCTGCGTTCGCGCCTGGTCCACAAAGTATGGAAATAAAACATTTTAAAAAAAAAAAAAATGGTTACAAGTGTTTCTGATATAGATGTCCATAAGAATACTTTGATAAGTATGTTTAAACTTAAATAGGGATCGTATAAAATTGTGGGGTCTGCGTTCGCACCTGGCCTCCATAGAATGGAAATAGGCACAAACATTAATAAAGACTTTATATCTATCTGCGTAAGTATACTTTGATAATTATGTTTCAGTTTGAAGAAATATGGTATAATAAAATTATGGGGTGTTCGTTCGCAACTGACCTCCATAGAATGGAAATATGTCACAAAGTTGAACAAGGTTTTTTAATATAGATCCACAGAATATTGTGATAAGTGTTTCAGTGTGAACAGGTATGGTATAATAAATTATGGGGTTTATCTATTTTATTTTTACTTTCATCATATTTTACTTTGGTTTTGATACCCCCAAATTCGAAGCTATCTCTTTACAATCCTTCCTTTTCATAACCTATCATACTTTCATATATTCAGAGTCCATTTTCTGTAGGCTGTTTTTGAACCCAGTCACTGACGGGTACTTTCGCTAGTACACACACATATATATATACATACATACACACACACATATATATACATACATACACACACATATATATACATACATACACACATATATATACATACACACACACACACATATATACATACACACACACACACATATATACATACACACACACACACATATATACATACACACACACATATATACATACACACACACACATATACATACATACACACACATATATATACATACACACACATATATATACATACACACACATATATATACATACACACACATATATATACATACACACACATATATATACATACACACACATATATATACATACACACACATATATATACATACACACACATATATATACATACACACACATATATATACATACACACACATATATATACATACATACATACATACATACACTTTGAAATGAGTTAAAAACATATTTAATCTGGAAAGGAAACACTAGATAAATGGATAGTCCTTAATCTGCGGAGTTATGTCTCGGAAGTAGAATGAAAAGCACATCTTATTTTTCTTTTATTAATATTATTTTTTTCCTTGTACACATTTTTGTGAATTATTCCATGAATTTCTGCCTTTGGATTATTATGGACCATCTTCTTCCAATTACGGATTTCCTTGGATTTTACTTGTACAAATGGAAATTCTTTTAACTTTCTTGAAGTTTTACATTTGGATTTTACCGTCACTGGATTTTTTATCTTCCACCAGACTATCCATTCATGTGTAATGACCTTTTTCTTCACCATATTCCCTCTGCTTAACTTATTTTGTTTTCAAGTAAGATCTTTGACTTACTTGTTGTTTCATCAAATACTTCTGCATGCAAAATCTGATCCCGCATTTTGCTAATTCCTACCCTCTGATGAGAAGGAGAATATTTCTTCGAAACTCCCCGGATTAAGGACTATCCCTTTATCTAGAGTTTCCTTTTCAGATTAAATATGTTTTTAACTCATTTCAAAGTGTTTTTTAACATATTTTATTTACTGTTTGCTCATATTATAAGCTCTATTTCCTATTTGGTATTATCGAGCTTTTATATCTGGCTGATATAATTTTATAAATATTAATTCTTTAATATTTATTATTTACTTTAATTTTACCATTTTGGATCATTTTGATAAATTCAATTGTAATTTTCATTTTATATATATATATATATATATATATATATAATAGCATTTCAGCCCGGCGTTGCCCGGGCGTTTGGAGGTGTATGTGGAACAAAAAAAGGTATTTTTTTTTTTTTAACTTTGACCCTTATTATGACCCCCTTAACATTTTTTGTTTTGGGCTCAAATCAAGTTATTAAGTTAGATCCATGCCCAAGGAACCTATATCTAAAATTTCAAGTGTTCAGACCCAAAATTCTCGAGGAGTTTGGTAGAGTTCTCAAAGGTCAAATCGTTGAACTTTGACCCCTTAACAGCCAAATTTCTGGCCGAAAACCGATCAAAGATTTTACCAAATCTCAATACCCTGTATATCAAATTTCGAGTCTGTAGACTAAAAATTGTCCGAGTGATTGCTTAGGTAAATGCACACAGGCAGGTAGACACACAGACACGTTCACTTTTATAGATATACTAGTATTTCAGCCCGGGTGTTTGGATGTGTATGTTAACAAAAAAAAAAAAAAAAAGTGGTAGTGGGAAAGTAGGCTCGAACCTGTACTGGAAAAGAGAGGGGAAAAACCTGACGCCTATGCTGTTACGACCACCGCCAAACCGGAAGTGACATTTTTTTAAAAAAAGGGATAGACAATCGAAAGGAGAGGATGACTTTCAAAAACATCGACGAAAAAAGCCCCCCCCCCCTGTAGAAAAGTGCCCAGTTTAAAGTGAAGATAATTAAGTTTTTAGCCTAATTTTTAGATATTCGTCGTATGAAAGGTGGAACCTCAAAGCGATACTGATCTTGGTAAAATCCGTGATTTCTGTCGAAACTGTTGGGCAGACATGCAAATATATATATATATATATATATATATATATATATATATATATATGTTGTTTTGTTTTGGTTTTAGCGATATGTTTTGAATGAATTCAATTATTTACGAAAGTGCATTTTTACCTAAATGCGAGTTGGGAATAATTTTCCCTTTTAACCAATTTAGTACCCTCCACATGCGGAGCGGTATATATATCTTTTTTTTTTTTTTTTTTAATGTAATTATCCACTGACGTGTTTCGTCGTTTACAACTCATCAGAGTGGCTGTATCTAGCGAGATTCGAAATCGGGACCCAACGGTTTTGAGCCTAAACCCTTACCCCTGGACCTCTCGCCAACTGTCTGGATATATCGCGACTTACTTAGATGTTTTGCTTTGGTTTTATATACGTATACATTGTTTTTTTTACGTATATATACATATATATGTGTGTGTGTATGTATGGCTGTATGTGTAATATATATATATATATATATATATTTGTATGTATATATATGTGTGTGTGTATTTATATATCTATAACCCTATAAATTCGTTTTTCTTTTGTGTGTATTGATATTCATATTAACAACCCTATTTTCTTTTTATTTTAAAAGAAAATACAATTTCCTTATATATGGATCGTGCAATTGCATTCATTTGCAAAAGATCTAGCTAATTTGCATATGTTTTAAACATTCATTTTAATTGATTCCCTATTATTTTTTTCGTTTTTTTCATGGGATGATCATTAGTTAACTGACGTGTAATTATATTCATGCAGATATTCTACATGATTTATACTTGCATAATATTTGCTACAAAGTTTACAGTAAACAATTTTTTTCCATATATATATTTATGCATACGTATATATTTTTTTAATCTATCCATCCATCTATTATACATGTACAAGTGAACGTATGTGTATGTGTGTCTACATTTCCCTACGCAATAACCCTGTCAATTTTCAGTCTACAGACTCGAAATTTGATCTACAGGATACTGAGATTTGGGAAAATCTTTGTGATCCGTTTTTCGGCCAGAAATTTGGCTGCTAAGGGGTCAATGTTCAAAGATTTGACCTGTGAGAACTCTACCAAAGTCTTCCGCCAATTTTGAGTATAAACAATTGAAATTTTAGATATAGGTTCCTTGGACACAGATCGAACTTAACTTGATCTGATCCCCAAAACAATAAATTTTAATAGGGGTAAGGGTTTAAAAAAATATACCTCTGCGTTCTCTACCAAATTACTCAGAGAATTTCTCGTCTAAACATTTGAAATTTTACATAAAGGGTGTTCAGAAATAGCGCAAGTTTTTTTTAATCGGTTTGGGTTGAAAATTTGAGCTACCAATATATAAATGTATGTATGTATTTATGTTTGCATGTCTGCCTATAACTTTCGACAGAAGCGACGGATTTTCACAAAGTCAGTATCGTTGTAAAGCTCGACCCTTCGGACGACAAATACCGAAAAATTGGCTAAAAACATTAATTTCTTCACCCTCAACTAGGCACTTTTCTACAAGGAGGGGGGTAGCTTTTTCTGCAAATATTTTCGAAAGTCATACCATCTTTTTGATTGTCTAGCCTTAATTCAAACCTACGCCCCTTCCGGTTTGGCGGTTGTCGTAACAGCAAAGACGTGACTATTTTCCGTTCTTTTCCTCCTTTGTTGTACGGGTTCGAGCCTGCCTTCCTACTACCACATTTTTCTTTGCTCAACACACCTCGAAACATCCGGGCACCCATGCTCATATATATATATATATATATATATATATATATATATATATATCCGTTTTCATTTTGAATTCTACGCCATTATGCAGACTGTAGAAACTATGTATAAATAGAATTCAATCTAACAGTAAAATGAAACCAATGATTTAATAAGAAACCATAAAAATAAATAATCTGTTAACGCTCGTTTTTCAAAGGAATGTGCAAATTAGTTTACCTCCATATAGTCGCTCGCATATCCATGACTGTATATTAAAAGTTCGTTATTTTTAAATAGAAAAAGTAGGCTTCTAATATCAATCAAAGCGAGAGAAAAAAAAAACTATAGCTAAGTTTTCTCTTGCTCTCTCATTATACATATAATTATTTTGACATATTTTAAATAATATCTGCGTATACGTTTCATTGTTCCGAAATCAGCGTAGATATAACTATTCATGCCTGTCGTAAGATCCGGAAGCTAGAACAACTGAATCAGGAAAACAGGCCAAAGGCAGGATGGAGAGAGAGAGTATTATCGTTGTTTTTCTGTAAATCCTCAGGAAAATTCCGTCAATCTAAATAACGGAATATATATTAGAAGCAAAATAGTATGACTAATCCGAAGATTCGTATACTGAAAAAAAAAAAAAAAAGAAAAAAAAAAAAAAAAGAAAAACGAAACAAAAAACGAAACAAAAAAAACAAAAAAACAAAACAAAACAAAAAAACGAAACAAGAAAACGAAACAAAAAAACGAAACAAAAAAACGAAACAAAAAAACGAAACAAAAAAAAAACAAAACAAAAAAAGAAAAAAACAAAACAAAAAACGAAACAACGTATGCTATGGATATTTTTTCCTTACAGATATGAAATCAAAAGTTTGAAATAGCATTTTCATCATAACCGCTCAGTTTGAGTGGCCGTATGTTAAGAATATTGGTTCTTGTTTTTTACCCCCATTTTCTTTTCAAGTGTTTGCTTACTCGACACAACTCATTAAACAGCGCTTGTCCATCCTCGACGGTGAACAACACTTGACAACGAGACAGCGAAACATTGGCGGCCATCTTTAATTCTTGCTCTTGCCAAAGTTTACATAGGTTCTTCACTGTTTGTCTTTCAACTTCTTTTCATTGCGTTCTCTTTCTAGTTTTTCACTTCTCACGTTTTTACCCCCTCCTCCTTGTTTTCTTCTTCTTTATCTATATAATAGCTAGCTTGTTGTTCATTTCATTAGTTTGTCCGTACAATTCGCTTTGAAAAAGGCTAAATTCAATTTTTGAAAGCCAAACTGCTTAAAACAAACAAATAAACAAGAAACGGCCGAATTCGCGAAATCTGGCTTGAAAAATGCCAAGCTAGCAACAAAAATAAAAATATTAGAGTGACTTCCTCTTGATGTAGCCTAGATTTTGCATCTCACTATAATAATATATGATCATTGTTGCAATATGAGAAAGGAACACATTAATTTCGAAGTTTTTCACAGAACAAAGTTAAAGAAACGTTATGTAAAAGGGGTACATTCGAAAGAAACAGGGAAAAAACGAAAAACGTTGTCTGCTAATTGGCGCTGGACTGGAAAAATAAATTAAAGATTGTCTCTTACAATGTGATTTTATTGTTTGTATTGAGTGTATTATGCTGTGTAGTGTAATATTGTTTTTAGTACTTATTACTTATGAATGTATCCCATCTCGGTCAGTTCTATATTTAAAATACAAAGGACACCATTTTCATAAGAATGTTAATAAATCCATATTTACTGCGTATTATTTATTCCTAGTTACTTGCCTCCCCACGAGGGCAGAGTTAGACAGGTGGTCAGTTTTTAATGTGGGGACAATCCAACTCCCCCAAAAATGGACACTCTGGATAGGAACAAAAATAAAAATTGCCTCAATCTAGAAGGATTTCTCCATTGACCGAGGTCAGGGTTTTCTATAAAAAAAAAACAAAAAAACTTATTTTTTGTGCTGCCCCAAAAATATCAGCTTTATCAAAGCATATTTTTTGATTAAATATATTTCTCGCTCCGTGGAATTTACACGGGTCCTGCTAGTTGTCGTCTCAACTATCTACAGTTCTCACACAAATTAGAATGTGATGCCGTGCGTATAATATCGATATATGCTTAAACTTATTTAAAATGGAAATTTCATTCCAGCTATTTACCTGAAAGTTAAAAACAAGGTTACATGTGGTTTTTAGAAGCCAGGATGAGCGCACTCTGGCCTTCAAAAGATTTGTGAGCAGCCCCTTCGGGATTTTCCGGCCAGAGCGCCTCTTCCACACCAACCATCACCAACGAACTTTTATAATCACTTCATTACATCAAACTGCCCTGTATAATAAAATGCGGCTAACCCCCTGAATTTTCTCTCACGACTGAAAATACTCTGAGCGATATCCAGATAACCCTGAGTTTTTTTTTCAGTCTTATAAAGATATAATATATAAAAGGTCATATGTACCTATTTACTATGCCTCCCCACGGGACAGAGTTAGACACCAGGGTCGTTTTTTAACGTGGAGAAAAGGTACAAAAATAAAAATTGTCTCAGTCGTGAAGGATTTCTCCTCCACCGAAAGAGAACAAGAAATAGAAGTGCAGCATCTGAAGAACAGATACTACACTTTGATCTTGTCCCGAGGGCCAAGAAAAGGCATAAAAGGTCATATGTATGTGTCTGTCTGTGTCTCCATATTTTCAAACTATCTCCCCCAAAAACTAAAAGTCGCAGGGTACCGCTAGGGGCATCAAATGATTGGATTTTTTTTTAAAGGCCGTTCTTTTATGGGGGTTTTAGCCGGTTAAAATTGTTTTTAAAGGGGTAAAAAAATGGGTCAAAATTAAAAAAAAAAAAAAAAAAAAAAAAATCGTTAAGCATTTTTTACATTTATCTTTGTTTATTTTTTAATCAGTTCATATGCGTGTTGTGGGAATTGAAACTCCAAGGCTAATTCATATGTCGCTTTTTAACTCTCATAACTGGTGAGCGACACAGTCACGTGACTTCCTGTTTCTTTCTTTTCTCTTTCCCGCTGATCCCTCGACCTGTCATCATGTCCACCCAACAGCACTCCTGACTAACCTCTCAGCCTCTCATTAACCGCAAGTAACGTTACTCCTTCTCAACGAACTCTTCCTATCTATATCTTTATATTTCTCATGTAAATTTATGTAAATAAATCTGCATTCTTTCACTGATATATACCGGTATGTTTTCGTCGCCATTATGCGACCTACCATTCAATCCATTCAACTACACATAAGGACGGGATCGTCTATAAGCAGACCATCCTGTCCTCCCACAACAGTGTCACGTTGGTGCAGTGGTAACGTCACCAGCTTTGAATGCTACAGTGTTGCTTTTGGTTTCGATTCTAGCTGATGGCATTCAAATACCTTTTCTCTAACTTTTGAAATCACGACCCTATAATAATACTAGACTACTCGTGACCTGTTGGGTTAGTATATGTTAGGGCTAGCTATTGAATAGTGAGTATATTAATTATGACAAAAATATGTGCGCTTGCGAGTACAAACGATGGCCACCACTTTAACCATAATGAATTACATTGCTTAATATTCGGAAACTACTTATTTGCGGAAAGTTTAAATGCAAGAGTCGTTTTTAGCATACCCGAAAACCTTTAATAGTCGTCATTTCAAAGGAAAATATTAAGGTTTGCTTTATTGTTATTTCCATGGCAAGTGCTCGTCTGAGCTCCAATCTCTGGTCCCCCTTCGCCAATCTTTCGCGAGAAACACCAGTCTAGCTGAAATCACCGCCAATAATTTTCTCCATTCTTTATCTGTGCCTAAATCAAAACGTAGATTC
>NC_136517.1:78410255-78422755 GCF_053919585.1 Euprymna scolopes
AAAAAAAAAAAAAAAAAAAAAAACTATTAGAAAAAAAAAAAAAAAATTAGCTAGATCTTTTGCTAGTGAATGCAATTCCCTGATTCATATATAACAAAGTTGTATTTTCTTTTTAAATAAATAGAAAAAGTTGTTTGATTATGAATATGATTACATTCACACAAAAATTATAGCAATGGATACGCATTACAACGACGTAAAAGAATGAACTACTGTTACGTGTTATTTACACAACATCATGTGCCCACGTCCGAATATTTTGTTCGAATCACGCAGTTGCGCAGACATTCACAAAATAAACATTTTTTTTTTTAACGTAAAAGAACGCAATCAAACAGGACATCCATTTACCTTTCATTATAAACAAATAACAGTTTATGTTGCGCCATTATATGACGTGTAATGGTCGTTTTAAATGAAATGATATTGAGCGCGAAATACAATCTCGATCTTATCTATCACACATCATTATGCTACTTGCCATTGTTGGAAGTAATTGATTTCAACGCGATTAACAAGATGGCGACCGTTATGTAATTCTAAACGGCGAGCAGCTGTACACGCCGAGGTTCCATTTGCTATTCACATGCGCATGGAAATAAATAAGTTATAACCAGACTAGTATGTCTTCTATAATATAAATATCACCTGTCTCTTAAAATGTATGTATGAATATGTATGTATGAATATGTATGTATGAATATGTAGGTATGAATATGTAGGTATGAATATGCAGGTATGAATATGCAGGTATGAATATTTATGTATATATGGCTAAAACATTCGACGGAGGAGATGCATTTTCACAAGATTGGTATCCATTTGATGCTCGACTCTTCGGACGACAAATATAAAAAAAATTGGCCCAAAACATTAATTCTTCACCCTCAACCAGGCACTTTTCTACAGGGACGGTCGTTTTTTTCGCTGACATATTTTGCAAGTCATTCAACCCTCGCGCCCACGACTTCGCATAAAATGCATTATTTCGACGCCCGTGATATCACAACCACGGTAGGCACATCGTTAAGAGTTTTTTTTATTACCCCCCCCCCAAAAAAAAACCGCAGGGAAACGCAAGACACCCAGCCGAGTCTTTCTATAAAATTACTTTTTATTCGTATGTATGTTAAAAGAATCGACATAACAGATAAAACATTGAAACAAGTAAAGCACGCATAGTCCCCCGTAAGTGCATAGTGAACGAGGCATAAAAAATGACTAAGTCCAGCATTTGACCCCCCCCTACTTCGGCCCAAAATCCCTAGGGATGTCAAATTTTGGTGTAAATGAAAAAACAGCGCAGCTTTATGCCTTAACATATGTAAATTTGAGTTCTGCACCATGCAAAAAAAGAAATGACTAAGTCCATCATCTGCCCCCTCCTCATTTAGCCCCAAAAGTCCCCAAGGCCTTAATATATTTTAATTTGAGTTCAGCACCATGCAAAAACTGCTAAATAGACATACAGAAAATTATGGTAAAATAGTCTAAAAAAATGGAGTATTTTTATTAACCCTAAAAGAGCCCCAGGGGCACACCCAAGAGTTATCGCGAAATATAGACAAACAGAATTACGTAGAAATCAGTTAGTTACAACTTTTCAGAAAGTTTTATAAAAATCTAAGGCATCATTCTTTTTAAGAAGCACAAACGTGTAAATTTTTGCCATTTTAACCCGAAAGGCACGCCTAGGAGCGTGGGGGGGGGAGGTTCGCGGAAAATTCGTTCAATTACTCTTCTTTTTTTTTTTTTTTTTTTTTTTTACTCATATCATGTTTAATGTCTGTGCAAAATTTGAAAAAAATTCCAAGTCGTAGTTGTTGAGAAAAGTGCAGACAGACGAACGGACAAGGGTGTAGTTACAGGTCCACCCCCCCCCATTTTTTTTTCGAGGGACCAATAAGTTTTAATTAAGGTTAACTTTTTAAAGGAATCTAAAGCCTAAATTGAAAATACAAAATTTCAGCTCGATCCAACCAGTGGTTTCGAAGAAAAAGTAGAACGGACACGCGCGCGCACACACACACCCACATATATATATGAGAGAGAGAGAGAGAGAGAGAGAGAGAGAGAGAGAGAGAAAGAAAATAAGCCAAGTTATGTGTGAAACGTCTCGTTTTTATTGCGAGATTCACCCTTGGACGAATGAAATTAAGAAAACAAAACAATAGTACAAATATTTGACAATATATTTTAATGTAATGAAATGTATGACCCTGTTTTATTTCAGAAACGGAAAAAGTCGAGAGAAATTTTAAAAAAGAGGGGGGCACAGTGTTGTGTAAGAATAACGTTTTATAACGTCATATAGCCTTTAATATATTTAAAACATATGATGCAATTCACATTCTTTTTGGCATATATATATATATATGTCTGTAAGAGTGAAAATGTGTGTGTGTGTGTGTGTGTGTGTGTGCGCGCGCATTTCCCTACCAAATTACTCTGTTAATTTTCGGTCTACAAATTCGAGATTTGACATAAGGGGTACTGAGATTTGGGATAATCTTTTTAATCGGTTTTTGGCCAGAACTTTGGCTGTCAAGAGGTCAAATCGTTTGACCTTTGAAAACTCTACCAAACTCCTCTAGTAATTTTGGGTGTAAACACTTGAAGATTTAAATGTAGATTACTTGGACATGGATCAAACTTTTTCAAGTTGATTTGCGCCCCCCAAAACAAATGTTTAGGGGAAAAATTGGGATCAAATTTAGGAAAAAATTACCTCTGCGGTCTCTACCAAATTACTAAGCCAATTATTTGTCTAAACATTTGAAATTTTACATAAAATGTAAGGATGAAGAAGGAAAGACCGAGGAGAGACCAGACATCCGCAGGATAAGTGCGAAGAGAACTGGGACCTTGGGGAGGCTTATTGCCACTCAAATTCTAGTGAAGACCAATGGCCGCTGCCAACGAGTAATCAATGGCAAACAGCTGTTGCGATAATGCAAATTTATTTGCAAATCCTATCGAAAGAGCTACTTTGAAGCTGATTTTGAACTTTGCCAAGAGAAATTAGAGTGATTTGAGCAGCTTCCGTCTAGAAATAGCTACAATACTCCATCTTAGGACTATCTGAAGGATTGCGTCGGGAATTAGATAGCTTCTGGAATGGTAACATGACGCAACTGTCTTTCCAGCGCCATTGGCAACAGATTTGATATAAGCCTTCTATTTCAGGCCAGGAGTAAAAGTTCGATCTAGAAGTTGGTCAAAATGAAGAGACCTTCTTTTAGACGAGAGTCATTTATATAAATTGAAGCCAAATGGGGATCAGAGCGTTTATTGTGAAAAGATAAAAGTGTGATTTAGATGCGTTAATATTAAGCAAACACTTTTACACCATTGCAGCACACGTTAAACGTCATTGTTGGTCTTTGAAGTGTTGCCAAAGATCATCTGTATATATGTTGACGAATGAACTTAGAATGTGATTATTGATGAAAATAAGGAATAAAGTTGGATCCAGTGTTGAGTCTCTGAGCTTGCACTCTTGCATGATCTAAAGAATGAATTCCAAAGGCTCGCCAGCATTAATACAATGTCATGTAAATTCATCATGTTAGCCTAAATCTAATGTAGACGTTCCGTGTAGATTATATTTGAAAGAGAAACTAGAAATCTTAAATTTCACTAAAACAGAAAATCCTCTGAGCATACACATTAAACACGTTATAAAATGTATGCTTGGAGAAGTCTATAACAAGAATAAAATGCCAGAAGCAAAGATGAACGTAGCCGAAGCACCGTGTAATCGTAATAATGTCTTTTGTAATTTGACCTTTCCGAAATGGAGAAACAAAATGAAGACACCGGACTCAGACTGATGCAGAATTATAATTGCTACCTTTTGGAGAAAAATTAGTCTCGGCCAGGAATATGTAATTTTCGCACAACTACGTCTATTTTAACGAGAACAAAAGTTTAGGGTAAACAAAAGAGTTCTTAGAAATAATTATTAATTATCCTGTCTTTTTCTGCATATAATTCTTTCAAATAATATTTAGACTTTATTTTTCGTTGTTTATTCTTTTAATGTGTTCCAGCTCTTTCAAATTGACAACAGTTTCTTTTGAATTATTTTTTTTTCAATTCTTCTTTAATATGGCCGACGTTATAATTACGTTTGAAATGGCAGGCATTTCGTGTCCACCATTTTGTTGTGTTGACCTAATAACAACTGAAGTATTTTTGGTCTTTTTATTATTACTTTTTTAAAATTCTTTATTCAGGTTTATTCCCCTTTCATTTTGGCCTACAGTCTAACCAATAGGCATTAGGATATATCTCAGGATATCTTATTCACTCCTGCACCAAAAAGAGGTCTACATTGACACTAAAAGATTGAACCGAAAGAAAGTCGTTTTTTTTTTTCAATTAGACCTTGAGCGGTAGTTGTACAGTTTAATCAAGGCATTTAAAAATGAAAATATCGAAAAAAACGTTTATATTGTATGTATATATATTTCACTTAATTTCATCAAGTATTTTTTTTTTTTACAACGGAAAAACAATTTGTTATGATACCGAGCAAAATTTTCGATTTTTAGAAAGAAAAGCTAGCATTAAAGATGAGGAGGAAGTGTCGGCGCTTTAAACTCAGTTATCTCCCTGTGGCGGGTGAAAAAAATTAAAATATGTCTATCTTCAACCCGCAGCCATAAAAACGTGTTTTGCCGCAGTAAAAAAAAAAAAAAAAAAAAAAAAATCAATCAAATTAAGTGATTGTTTTTTTACATTAAAGCATTAAAGATGGGAAAGGAGTGTCGGCGCTTTAAACTGAGTTATCTCTCCGTGGCGTGTTAAAAAAACTCAAAGATGTTTCCCTTCAATGCGCTGTCATAAAAACGTATTTCTCCGCTGTAAAAAACAAAAACAAAAACAAAAAAAAAACTCGATCAAATTAAGTGAATTTTTTTTCGGAAATCTTCAGTCCAAAACGGATACGTACAATATAACCTTTTTTTCGATATTTTCATTTTTTAATGTGTTGATTAAACTGTACAAGTACCCTTTAAACTTCCAATGAAATAAATGCAGGAACAACGCAATAATGCAAGATAAATTTGGACAATTCATGGACTATTGTATCCTCTTTTTTGTACATGTCTACGATTCTTTCCTTATACAGAAGTTGAAGAACAATGCTTTTATTGGTCCCCCAACAAAATGAGCGTGGACCTGTAAATTCACCCTGTCCGTTCGTCTGTCCGCACTCTTCTAAATAACTACGTCTTGGAATTAAAAAAATTTTTTTTGCACAAACATTAAATATAATATGAGTAAAAAAATAACTGAACGGATTTTCCTGGAAAACTCCGGTTGCTCCCCTAGGGATGCCTTTCGGGTTAAAAATGGCTAAAATGAGTACTTTTGTGCTTATTAGAAAAAAAAAATTGATGCCTTGGATTTTTATAAAACTTTCTGAAATTTTATTTGTCTATACTTCGCGATAACTCTTGGGTGTGCCCCAGGGGCTCTTTTAGGGCTAATAAAAACATTACATTTTTAGGACTATTTTATCATATTTGTCCAAAATTTTTTGTGTATGTCTATTTAGCAGTTTTGCATGGTGCTGAATCAAATTAAAATATGTTAAGGCCTCGGGGACTTTTGGGCTAAATGAGGGGGAAGGGATGGGGAAATGATGGACTTAGTCATTTCTTTTTTTTTTGCATGGTGCAGAACTCAAATTTACATATGTTAAGGCCGAAAACTGCACCGTTTGTTCATTTTCTCCAGGAATTGACGTCCCCTGAGGACTTTTGGGGCTAAATGGGGGGGGGGGCAAATGCTGAACTTAGTCATTTTTGTATACCTCGTTCACTGTGCACTCACGGGGGGTGGGGTGATGCATGCTTCACTTGTTTCTTGTCAAATAAATCGAATTGAATAAGGTGTATTGCCACTTGCCCGTAATGTAATGCTATTTAGGCTCATGTCTGCTTGGGACTATATTAGCAGTTGGTTTGCGAGATGTTTGTTCACATTACATTTAAAGTTATGCGTGCTCGTTTAACAGTCGTTTAATGTCAACATTCGAGATCCACACGTTGTATGCAGAAAGTTGCAAGGAAACAGAGACAATGAAAGAACTCGACTCACTGCTGTCACTTGAAACAGACATTTATTTACAGGTGCTTTTATAATAACACCTTGTCTCTCTCAAAATTCTTGTTCTCCAATGTGCTTAAGAGGACACGTCTTTTCCTGTCGCTCTTGGGTCACGTGTGCAACATGTCTAATTCTCACCTTCTCGGTATTCTTTTTTATAATCCTTTTCTTTCCTTCTTTCTCTCTGTAACGACACTTTGCACATGGCTCGGTCATTTACCGTTGCTACTGCTGCTGTATGTCCGTCTGCGCTCTGTTACATTATTACTGGGAAGCAGATAACAAAGAGGGAATTCCAAAGTCTAGCAGTCTGAGAGAAGAAACTATTAAAATAAGTCTTTCCGCTATCCAGGGACCGAAACACTGAAGGGTGGGATTTTGCTGCTTGTTGGGGATAATGCAAAAGCATTAAGAAAAGATTTAAATCCATTGTTTACTATATTGATCGGAGTGAGATACGGATAATAATGATTTAATATTATATCAAGATATCTTTTAAGCATTGTTAAATATTTTGGCTCTACACCGGTAGGCGTGAGATTGAGTTAGCCAGTATAGATTTCGAGAGCATGTCAATTAGTAGCATTTTCAGTACGGCCTGGCAGCGAACGATATATACCCCGTGTATGCGACGAGTCGGGAAATAAAGGTCAAACAAGCTAGACGCAGGTGTTATGGTGTAAGAAGTTAGATCACATGTTCAACCAATTCGAGTTTGAAAGTGTTTTGGAGGGCAGTTTGTATCGACAGGGGCCACAGAGCAGACATGTACCGACGATATAGAAATCTGAGCAAATCTCGGACGAGCCCATCCACCGACAAACTCTTAGCTTGATTAGAAATAATTATTTGTAGTATTGAAAAATAACTTTAGACAAGTTAAAAAATAATTTTAGACAATCATTTTTGTAAGGTATTATCTTTCTGTCCCCCTATATTTTGAAACAATATTTTACTCATTCCAAAATCTTTGAACTGCTAATAGCCTTCTTGTGTTTTTGTGCATGAAGATTTCATGGTCTTCAGTAAAAGATTAAGCCATCGGACGATCCAACAAGATCGGCGGTCACAAAAATATGAGAAGCGACGCTGAAAGAAGGAAAACAGACACGTGTGTACAAAGACTTATTTTGATTGAATAATAGCAATAACGCACAACCCGGGATCAAAGTGTAGTATCTGTTCTGCAGATGCTGCACTTTAGGTATTTTGTACCAGTCAATGGGCGGAAAACCCTCTATACTGGGACAATTATTATTTTTGGTAACCAGAGTGCCCCCCCCCTTTTGCCTACTTTTAGGGGAGCTGGTTTTACCCCACATTAAAAAAACGGCCTTGTGCCTAATTTGCTTTGATGAGGAAGCAAATAAATACAATAACGCACAGCAGCAGCAGGTGCGCGTTTTTTCAAGGCACAAGTAGCACGCACGTGTGGGAAAGTAACATGTGCGTCACTTTGTTTAACGTTTGGCCGTTTCACTTCGTTGAAAATTCGGTTTCTGTTAGGAAACAGGCGACAGTTTTATTTTAATGTCATTTTAAGCAAAAACCAACAGCACTTAATTGTCATGTCTAAGATAGTAATATATTAAAAAAATTACGAAAATTTATCCCGTACAAAATTATCTATAGTTAAAATTAATTTTTTATTGAAAATAGGGTGAATTGCATTTTCTGTAGACGTACCTGCAGCATTCCCACCGGGCACACCGGGCGTTCTTAACCTCGTCGGATTCCACCCGATGTGGCAGGTGTTCTTTCGATCGTACATTGTCTCGTGACAAGTTGGCCTGTTGATCGTCCTTACCCACTGTGTTTTCATGATGAGGCTCTTTGCCTCTCGACCGAACCGTCTCCTACCCTGTGTAGGTAGTTTCCGGGTACATCAATTACTCCGCTGGTCCTTGCGGCTTGCTGCAAAATGAAGAGTCCTCACCACAAACAAACAAAACTCTGGTTTATAACAGTAACAAACTATTTATTAATTTCATTACTTCATAACAGCTACTGTCTAAATTGAGGTGACTGACTATAGCAGTGAAACGATGTAAGACCAGACCAATAAAGCCACAGATTTGTCATTAACACAGGCTAGTTAACATCATAACATCAAGCCCTGAGTGCTCCCAAATCGGGAGTGCTTGACCAGCCGTTCAGTTTCCTGGCTACGACTCTACTCTTTTTAGAATTCCTTTTTCTAAATCCAACCCCTCCCCCTCCACCAAACACCCTTCCTTTCTTCCTCTTAGAGCTTATCCTTCGGCTTGTCCACTCAGCACCTCTCTCTCTCTCTCTCTCTCTCTCCCTTTTATCCTATTAATTTGTAGTGAGTTTTTTTTTTACTTGTTATCAAATTAGGGGTTATTAGTCTTTTGACAAGTAGATAATTCCAAATCTGTCTCCCTCTTTGAGGCAACACCACATCTGTTTGCGTCTAACAAGCTTACAATGACACATTGGCAGCTGGTCCTATTTTCCTAGCTAAGGTTTTGCATCTCTCCGCACTCCCTCACACCATCCCGTCCGGTCACCCCCCCTCACCCACTGGCGTAGGGGGGGGGCGATCCGCCCCGGGCGGCACACCTGAGGGGGCGGTATTTTGAGAGGGTAAAAATAGAAAGTAGAAAAAAATAAATAAAAATAAACAAAAGTTAAAAAATATGAAATTTTATACCAAAAAGGTTGTAAAAAATCGGAATTTTGGGGGGGGGGGGTATCGGAATCAGAAAAATGTTTCCCTATTTTCTGAGTGTCAGGGGGGGGGGCGGCATTTTGAGATGGTAAAAGGGGAAAATCGAAAAAAATGCTAACAAAAAATCTGAAATTTTATATCGAAAAGGTTGTAAAAAATGGGAACTTTTGTAGTTATTGGAATCGCAAAAAGGTGTCCCTATTTTGCGAGCGGCATATGTCAGGGGGCGGCATTTTGAGAGAGTAAAAATAGAAAGTAGAAAAAAAATAAATAAAAATAAACAAAATCTAACAAAAAATCTGACATTTTATACTGAAAAAGTTGTAAAAAATCGGAAATTTTTGAGGTATCAGAATCAGAAAAATGTGTCTCTTATTTACGAGCAGCACATGTCAGGGGCGGCATTTTGAGAGGATAAAAATAGAAAATAGAAAAAATATATAAAAGCTAACAAAAAATCTGAAATTTTATACCGAAAGTTTGTAAAAATCTGAAGTATTTGAGGTATCGGAATCGGAAAAACCGATTATTTTAAATTTTTAATTTAATTTTTCATTATTGGTACTAATTATAAATATTTATTATATATGTTAGGGTGACATATATTCGGTGGGTTTCTAAGAGTATTTTCAATATGTATTTAGTTTTAAGTCAATTTCCCGAACTTGCCGCATTCTAAACGAAGTCTGGCGCCATTTTTTTATTTTTTGACAGTTTTTCTTCGAATCTATGTGTATAATAAAACAAACCCGAAATTGTTAATTCGATTTACTTCTCTTACTTTTCATTTTAATAAATATTCGATTAATATTACATGATATATATACATCCACTAATATATATATATATATATATATATATATATATTTATATATATATTATCATATTTTATAAAGCTCCCCTCTTCGGTAGAGCATTCTCGTAAATTATCTTACTCGCTACTTAATTTAGCTGAAATAATGCGAAGCTCGCGATTTGTTTACAAACAAACGTTTGAGCCCTCTACGAGTAGCGGACGGACGGATGTTTATTTAAATAATCGTTCGGACAGTTTAATTTCGGCCACCGATTCCGTAGTCAAGGGGTAGGACTGCCGACTGTCATCACGACGGTTCTAGGTTCGATCCTCGGCTTGGGAGAGGTGTTAGTCTAGCGGTACTGATGAGTTGTGAAACAACGAAACAGGTCTGTATGTCGATGACTAAAATATATTTTATAAAGCTCCCCTCTTCGGTAGAGCATTCTCGTAAATTATCTTACTCGCTACTTAATTTAGCTGAAATAATGCGAAGCTCGCGATTTGTTTACAAACAAACGTTTGAGCCCTCTACGAGTAGCGGACGGACGGATGTTTATTTAAATAATCGTTCGGACAGTTTAATTTCGGCCACCGATTCCGTAGTCAAGGGGTAGGACTGCCGACTGTCATCACGACGGTTCTAGGTTCGATCCTCGGCTTGGGAGAGGTGTTAGTCTAGCGGCACTGATGAGTTGTGAAACAACGAAACAGGTCTGTATGTCGATGACTAAAATATATTTTATATATATATATATATATTATATATAAGGTTAAGATTTTTTTGTTATTGGCGTTTGTTCCGCGATAAGCGTTTGTTTACATTTTTTATATATTTTTATACATTCGCTACCTTAGCTATAAGCTCTTTATTATTCATAGTATTATATGAATGAATCGCCCTAACTTTTTGGACGCATTTAATTTAATTATTTTTTTACGTGCATAAAATAAAATAAACTAAAATAAATTTTATGCACGTAAAAACATAATTAAATTAAATTATATATATGTAAGTGTGTGTGTAATAGTCATTCACACACAGGACTGTTTCGCTGTTTACAGCTCATCGGTGCGGCTAGACTTTAGCAACTAGACTTTAGCAGCTAGGAACGAAATCCGACCATCTGAGAGAGCGAGGGAGAAATATTTTAACAACAATTAGCAGCCTTTGGGCTGATATCACAGTGTAGTATCTGTTCTAATGATACACTTCTCCTTTTCTGTCATCGGTCAGTATGGGGAAATCGTTCATGACTGAGAATTTTTATTCCTATCCAGAGTGCCCCTTTTTGTGGAGCTGGATTTTCCCCACATAAAAACCGGCCTTGTGTCTCACTCTGCCCTCGTGGAGAGGCAAGTAAATGGGAACAATCGGCAGTCGTTGCTAAACCGACCTCAGCTCTAATTGTACACAAGATCTAATTTTAAACAAGACCATTGCTATATTCGCTTACGGCAGTTTGCCATTTTCGGCTCTCATTATGCTCAACATTATGGGAGCATTATAATAAATACGTATTTATTTTATAACTATATATGTGCATATACACATATTTATACATATATATATATATATATATGCACGTATGTATATATGTATGTATATATACATATGTGCATATATGTATATATACATATGTGCATATATGTATATATACATATGTGCATATATGTATATATACATATGTGCATATATGTATATATACATATGTGCATATATGTATATATACATATGTGCATATATGTATATATACATATGTGCATATATGTATATATACATACGTGCATATATGTATATATACATACGTGCATATATGTATACATGTATATACATACATACGTGCATATATATATATGTATATATATACATACGTGCATATATATATATGTATATATATACATACGTGCATATATATATATGTATATATATACATACGTGCATATATATATATGTATATATATACATACGTGCATATATATATATGTATATATATACATACGTGCATATATATATATGTATATATATACATACGTGCATATATATATATGTATATATATACATACGTGCATATATATATATATATATACATACGTGCATATATATATATATATATACATACGTGCATATATATATATATGTATACATACGTGCATATATATATATATGTATACATACGTGCATATATATATATATATGTATACATACGTGCATATATATATATATGTATATATATACATACGTGCATATATATATATATGTATACATATATACATACGTGCATATATATATATATACATACATATATACATACGTGCATATATATACATATATACATACGTGCATATATATACATATATACATACGTGCATATATATACATATATACATACGTGCATATATATACATATATACATACGTGCATATATATACATATATACATACGTGCATATATATACATATATACATACGTGCATATATATACATATATACATACGTGCATATATATACATATATACATACGTGCATATATATACATATATACATACGTGCATATATATACATATATACATACGTGCATATATATACATATATACATACGTGCATATATATACATATATACATACGTGCATATATATACATATATACATACGTGCATATATATACATATATACATACGTGCATATATATACATATATACATACGTGCATATATATACATATATACATACGTGCATATATATACATATATACATACGTGCATATATATACATATATACATACGTGCATATATATACATATATACATACGTGCATATATATACATATATACATACGTGCATATATATACATATATACATACGTGCATATATATACATATATACATACATACG
>NC_136517.1:78430255-78435255 GCF_053919585.1 Euprymna scolopes
ACACCCACTTCTTGATCAATGTTGCCGCAAAGGTTAACGTAGTTATTTCTCTTACGCACGATGCGATAATTTCCCTGTCACACATTAATGAAATGAAAATGCACGGAAGACATTTTTTTTCTTCCCTTTCTTTCCCAAGAATCGTCATTTGATTTGGTTTTTCATGATTCGCGCACAATAGCATTCATTAAGAAACAATTGACGTATCAATCGTCGAACGTCGAACACCAACTGTTCGGCGAATTCATTCGCGTCTCTCCGCCGTCGGGAAAAATGCACTGATCTGTACAGCAACCCATATATCTGTAAATCTGTGATTCTCTTCCCTTTCTCTTTTGCGTCACCCCCACCCATATATATATATATATATATATATATATATATATATATATATATATATATATATATATTATATATTTTATATATATATATCCTTGAGTGATGATAGCGCTGAACTAAGAATGAGTGCTTTATAACAAATCAGTGGTAGAATATGTTTAAATGTGTGCTCAGTTTTGCACGAAATAATAATGTCCAGTAATTCCTAACTTTGCGTCGAACGGATACCTAAACACACACGCATATCTGTTTATCCTGCTTTTGTTCTTCTCCTGAGCTTATAATACATATATATATATGTGTGTGTGTGTGTGTGTGTGTGTGTGTGTGTGTGTTAAGTGTGGAGACAAAGATGGCGGCAGTAAATCAAGTCGGCGAAGAATCAATGTAGTCCCGATCATGAGTGTTAAGTAATTCCTTGTAACAAAGATGGCGGCGGAAATCAATGCAGGTTCGTGACAGAGTCGACGGCGAATTGATTGAACCCAAAATGTGACATTTTTTATAGTAACTTTTGAAGCTTCTGATTGGTTGGTTATTATAACTTGTGGTTAAAAAGACGACCGTTGAAATCATTAGGGCCATGCCCTCATTATAGTCGAAATCATTTTAACACACACACATATATATATGTGTCTTGGGACGATTAATCAGAAAATCGGAATATTTGATTGCATCGGAATTGGTATCGAAATCGGAAAAATTGTTACCGATTTTCCGATGCCAAAACGATTCTTTTAATTGTCTTTTTTATTTGATATTGTTTAAAGCAAAATCTTTCATCGCTGGCAATAATGATAAAATAATAAATATTTATTGATTTTAAATCACCAGTAAAGCTAAAATCGATAGATCGCTCCCGCACAAGTATATTTTTACATTTTGGAAAATATTTGCGCATTTAACATTTGTTTTTACGGCAATCAGAGAAAAATACAACTATATAGTTAAATATTTAGAGATTTATAAAGAATTAGAATCGGTAATTGTATCGGAATCGGGAATTTAGTATGGAATCGGTAATTGCATCGGAATCGTCCCATCACTAATATATATTTCAGTGGAAATACTTTTTATTCACTTATATTTTCTTTTTTAATATATATCAATTCTTATTTAAGAAGCTCAATGTAATTATAGAGCATATAATGAATGAATGACAAAATTCTATATTTTACATTTCTTGATGTTGACCATCTTACAATTTATTCCTTAATTTAGTTGACACTTACAATTCTTATCAGTATCTCTCTTGTAGCACAAAATCATTCACTTAATTATTATATCAATCAATGAATCTATTTTGCCCTTAACTGGTCAGAAAAAATAGCAACTATCAATCGACCAAAAGAAAATAAAATGCGTTTGAGCACGATTCAAAAATCCGAAAATTGGAATAATTATTTGCTTACATGTTGAACTTTATAATATATATATATATATAATATACAATATATATAATATATAATATACAATATATATAATATATAATATACAATATATATAATATATAATATACAATAT
Organism: Euprymna scolopes; assembly: GCF_053919585.1. NCBI lineage: Eukaryota > Metazoa > Mollusca > Cephalopoda > Sepiida > Sepiolidae > Euprymna > Euprymna scolopes. The sequence continues at coordinate 78,432,119 of NC_136517.1, forward strand.
ATATAATATATAATATACATAATAAATACGTATTAGATACGTTTTAAGCCAAAACGCATTATTACAAAATAAACATTTATTTTAATTGAAATTTATAAATATATTTCGAAGTATGTCTTTTTTTTACATGCTGTTGGAGCATAGAATCGGTAGAAATCCGTTTGTTGTTTTTACCGGTAGTCTTTTCAAATGTCGGAACGTGTCACGCGGAATTCCCGTTAGGGGTTGTGTCCCTTGATATATATATATATATATATATATATATATATATATATATATATATATATATATATATACACTGCGTGTAATTAGGCAGCAGTTTTTATCAATACAGATTTTGTTAAAGACAACAAAAAGCTTCTGTTTTGTAATAACTTTATTTTTTCAATTTTTCGTATTATCTTTTTTGTATATACATCGAACGTATGGATGTATGGTCCAAGCATTTATTCATCTCGAAGTGTCCACGTTTTTTTTTTAAACTATTAACTTTTCGTGTAATCATCTAGACATCAACAGGAATGTATTTAAGAGGTTCGGTGGGAATTATGGGTAGATTTATTTAAATATTTATAGTGATGGGAAAATTCCAATATTTTTCCCGCTGTCGATACAATTATTCTATCTTACGGTGTTCTTTCTCTTGCCTTCCTCCGTTTATTCTCGCTCCCCTCATTCTCTTTCTACCCATCTCTATCTTTACCGTCACTGTATTTCCTCCCCCTCCCTACTCTATCTTTACTCTGTTCATACTCACTTCCCCTCTCCCTCAGGCCCCCTATCGCTCTCTCTTCTCCCTCTCTCTATCTACTTATTTTTACGTTGTTTATTCTATCTTCCTCTCTCTATATCTATAGTGTTCATTCATTCAATCTCTCTAGATCAGTCTCTTTCGCTTTCAGCACAGACGCACGCACAGGAGATCCAGTTGTCACATTTTATTTCGAAAACAACGAATCGATACAATTAAGGCAAAGAGAAGACTTGCCAATTGAATTAAAATGGCCGAACGCAAAGCAACGCGCGTTTTTTCGCGGGAAAAGCAATCATTCATTTGTCGTCTCGCTGTTCACGCCTCACTGGAGCGCTTCCGCGGAACGTTTCCAAATAAGACAATGCACAAAGAATTCGCGGGAAGAGGAGAAACAAAAGATAAAGATGAATAAAACAAAGTCAAATGAACATTGAAAGTAAATAGTTTAATTTTGTTGAAATGTGCCATCGTTCCGAAAAAAAAAAAAAAAAAGACGAACAAAGTGAAATAAAACTAATAAAATTAAATACAAACCGGGTGCTCAAACAGACAGCTACAGAGACTGAATCTCTCTCTCTCTCACACACACACACACGTGTGTGTGACTACTTCATTTAATCACATAAATTAATATATGAAAATATAATTTTAAGCGTAAATTTTCAGTATTTACTTCGACAGTGCTCAATACATAGGAAGAGGTAGGTAGTACGTTATAAAATAATATATGGCAATTAAGCTACACAAAATATTCGGCGTTTCATTCTCATGAGAATACGTCAGGCTTAGCATAAGCCTGGCTAATTCTCACGAGAATGAAACGCGGCATATTTTGTGTAGCTTAATTGCCATATATATATATATATATTCACAAAAACAAGACAACAAAAGTTGGATTGATAACAACAAGTAGTGTATTTTCATTTTTCGGTACCATTCAGACAATTTCAAAACTTACAAATGTATATTTGCACACACATATATATATATATATATATCAAACTACACTACTTGTTGCTATCAATCCAACTTTTGTTGTTTGGTTTTGTGAAAACAAAAATGTATGAATATTCTCAATTGTATAAACATAAAATTCGGCAAAAAAAAAAAAAAATAAAATTATATATAATATATATATATATATATATATATATATATATATATATATATATATATATATACTACCATGGGTTCCCGGCGTTGCCTGGGTGTTTGGAGGTGTGCATTGAGCAAAAAAAAGTGGTAGTAAGAAGGCAGGCTCGAACCCGTACCGCAAAGGAGGAAAAGAACGGGAAAAAGCCTGATGTCTTCACTGTTACGACAACTGTCAAACCGGAAGTGACGTAGGTTTAAATAAGGGCTAAACAATCAAAAAGTGGGAATGAGTTTCGAAAATATTTGCGAAAAAAAAAAAAAATAAATAAATAAACCCCTCCCTGTAGAAACGTGCCCAGTTGAGGGTAAAAGAAAAGTTTTTAGCCAATTTTTCGGTATTTGTCGTCGTCTGAAGGGTCGAGCTTCAAAACGATACTGATTTTGTGCTCTGTCGAAAGTTTGAGGCAGACATGCCCTGAAATTGTCTGAGTAATTTGGTATAGACCGCAGAGGTCAATTTTTTAAAACTTTAACCCCTATTATGCCCACTTAACATTTGTTTTGGGCTCAAATACAGCTATTAAATATCTAAAATTTCAATTGTTTATACCCAAAAAGGTCAAAGCGTTGAACTTCAACCTCCTCACCAGCCAAATTTCTGGCCGAAAACATAACCAAAGATTTCCCCAAATCTCAGTACCCTATATATCAAATTTCGAGTCTCTAGACTGAAAATTGACAGAGTTATTGCGTAGAGAAATGTAGACAAAACTTTATATATATATATATATATATATATATATATATATATATATATATATATACTAGCTGTACCCTGCCACGCATTGCTGTGGTTCAAATTGGCGAAATGGAAAAAGTTCCAAAATGAGAAAAAGCATGTTTCTTATAGGTTTAATTTTCCATTTTGCATGGGTACACAGTTATTGTTGTTCCATTTTCTTATCTGATATAGAGATTGTCCGGTTTGGTGACTCTTGAATACGTAATATAAATTGTCCATGTGAAAAAACAGTCAGTGTGTAACTGTAAGGCCCACAATTGTAAAGATTGTTCCCTGTGCTTTATTGATGGTTATTGCAAATGACAATAAAATTGGAAAGTTTAATTTCCTAAAGTGTAATGATGTATCCGGTGGAATCATAGGAATGCATGGAGAATGAAGATATATTCATCTGTGAAATGTCCTGTTAAGATTGTCGTTTCTATGACATTGTTTGTTAATTTTTTTTACTGCAAGCTATGTGCCATTGCAAAGCTTGGATTGGTT
>NC_136517.1:78440255-78452755 GCF_053919585.1 Euprymna scolopes
GTCTTAACTCATATCAAATGCTTTGCTTGTGTTCTGCTTCAAATATTCATATTCTTACATGCATAATTTTCATTTAATTTTATTAAATAAACTTCAATTTTACTACAAATCAAATCGTGTTCCTTCACTTTTTAAAATGTAATTTATAAGTAATTAAAGAACGCATTCTAATCTTTAAAATCTATAATACAACGAAATATTTAATTGCTTATAATACTTAAACAAACAACTTGTGTTTTTTTTATTATTTTTTTATTATTAATATTAGATGAGTTTCAGTATAAATCATCGTGTTCTTTATTTCAATCCAATTTGGAAGTTTTGTAAATGTATATGATGTTTATAATGACCTATGATTGCGTATTTATATACATTATTTTCCCTATCCTTCTGTTCATCGTACATTTTTTACTCCCAAACTTAAACATGGTGGGTGCATAGAATTCATTTACCGATACAAAAGAAATGATAAGTAAATAAATCCATAAATAAATATTATAAAATGTTTATTTTAATACTTGCCAGGATGCGGAGGAAAATGAATGAAGGGGGAGGGGAATGAAATAAAAACATTTTGGAAACAGATTAAGTTTGAAAGAATTGCTTTGCACAGAAAGAAATTAATGAAAAAAGAATAAAATTAAATTTCTTTTCCTTCTTGATTTCTTTTAGTTTTTTATGAAAAAGGAAGTCAAAATTAAGACTATAAAAACAATTTTTATTAAGAGCGAACCTCAGTCGTCAGGTCTGTAAAAAAAACGTGGAATAATCAAGAAATGTTTTCTAATACATTTTTTTTTTTTTACTTATGTGTTCATTTGTCTCTTTGAAGTTGGTTTGTTTAATATATCGGTTTGCAATATCACTTTGTCATTCTGTCAGACTCAAATTTTAAATCTACATATCTATAAAAGTGAAAGTGTGTGTGTGTGTGTGTGTGTGTGTGTGTGTGTGTGTGTGTGTGTACATTTCCCTACGAAATAACTCTGTCAATTTTTAGTCTACAGACTCGAAATTATACAGGGTACTGAGATTTGGAAAAATCTATGTGATCGGTTTTTAGCCAGAAATTTGGCGATTAAGGGGTCAAAGTTCAACGATTTGAGCTTTGAGAACTCTAGCAAACTTCTCCGACAATTTTGGGTCTACACCCTTGAAATTTTAGATATAGGTTCCGTGGACATGGATCTAACTTAATAACTTGATTTGAGGCCAAAAAAATAAATTTTCAGGGGTCATAATAGGGGTCAAAGTTTAAAAAATTACCCCTTTTTTTTGCTCAGCATACACCTCCAAACACCCGGGCAACGCCGGGCACCCATGCTAGTATATCTCTATATCTATATATATCCATCTATATATATATATATCTATATATATATATATATCTATATATCTCTATATATATCTATATATCTCTATATATATCTATATATCTCTATATATATCTATATATATATCTCTATATATATCTATATATATATATATATCTCTATATATATCTATCTCTATATATCTATCTCTATATATCTATCTCTATATATCTATCTCTATATCTCTATATATCTCTATATCTATATATATATATATATATATATATATATATATAGGGTACTGAGATTTGGTAAAATCTATATGATCGGTTTTCCGCCAGAAATTTGGCTGTTAAGGGGTCAAAGTTCAACGATTTGACCTTTGAGAACTCTACCAAACTCCGACAATTTAGGGTCTAAACACTTTAAAGTTTAGATATAGGTTCTTTGGAAATGGATCTAACTTAATAACTTGATTTGAGCCCAAAAATTTTAAGGGGTCATAATAGGGGGTCAAAGTTTAAAAAATTATTTGACCTCTGCGTTCTCTACCAAATTACTCAGACAATTTCTGGTCTAAACATTTGAAATTTTACATAAAGGGTATCCAGAGATAGGACAAGCTTTTTCATCGGTTCGGGTTGAAAGGTTTTAGTTACCAATATATAAATGTATGTATGTTTGCATGCCTGCCTAAAACTTTCGACACAGGCAACGGATTTTACCAAGAAGTTCGGCCTTTCAGACGACAAATATCGAAAAAAATGGCTAAAAACAATAATATCTTCACCTGCAACTGGGCACTTTTTTTTTTTTACAGGGAGCGGGTTTTTTTTTTCGCCGATATCTTTTAAAGTCATCCTCTCCTTTCGATTCTCTAGCCTTAATTTAAACATAAGTCACTTACGGTTTGGCGCTGTTCGTCACAGCAAAGTCGTCAGGGGGTTTTCCTCCCCCGTTCTTTTCCTTCTTTGCAATACGTGTTCGAGTTTGTCTTCCTACTACCACATTTTTTTGGGGGGTCAACATACACATCCAACCACCCGGGCTAAAATGCTAGTATATATATATATATATATATATATATATCTACAATTTTTTTTTTTTTTTTGGATTCATCTGCAAAAGATCTAGCTAATTAGCATATTCTTTTAAACATTCATTTTAATTAATTCCTATTAGTCTTTTTTTCGGTTTTCTCACGGGATTAGCATCTTCAGTTACCCATTACTTGTAATTATATTCATACAGATATTCTATACGATTTATAATTGCGTAATATTTACGTAAAAAAGTTATATTAAACACAAACCTCTTTCTATATATATTTATGTATGCGTATATATATATATATATCATATATATATATATATGTTTGTTTGTAAGATTTTGCCTACGGCTGGGAAAAATCGAGCCGCACTGATGAGTTGTGATACAACGAAACAGTACTGTGTATGGGTGACTAATATATATATATATATATATATATATATATATATATATATATATATATATATATATATATATATATGTCATCCACAGACTGTTTCGCTGTATCAGATCCAGGATTGAAACTTGACCGCCGAGGCGACAGTCGGCGTTTAGGCGGTCAATGGTTAACTTAACAAAATTTCGATTTGAAACGTGAAGTTATTGCAAAGATAAGCGTGACAAACTGACTCTTAGAGATGAAGGGGACGCATCTCAAAAGACGAGATCACGTGATGTAATCTCGTCAGGTGTGGCGTCAACAGAAACGACGCCATTTTTAATTATTAGCTTATCGGTAACAGTAACAATCCGACAAAATGAAAAAAAAAATAACATTGTTGACTTCACTTTCTACATTAACGATAAAAATTAAAATAATTATATCAAATATTAAAATAATTCAATTGAATTTAATGTTAACAACTAAAAATGAATATCGAATATAGGAGAACATGTAACTTATTGCATGGAAGAGAAATGCCTTCAGTCTTCTGCCTTATCACACCACTCAGATATGAAGATACTGACTAATTATCCCCCAATAATTGTGTATATACAGCTTAATTCACACTGACACACCGGTGTCCGTTAGATAAGCAACGTTAAGCCTGGCCAGTACCAAAATGGGTAACCATTTGGGAATTCTAAGCTGCTATATGTGTTCGCTTATCTCGTCCGTCATGGTTTAGAGTGGACTAGCGCATCTTCTTGCCACTGGAGCAAAGCAGTGCTGATTCAGGAGAGATATGGTTTGGGATTGCGCAACTCTTGTCGCACAATTACACGCGCAGATCTGATTTCTAAAGTTAAAAAATAAAAATAAATTGAGTGCTATCAGCTAGAATTGAAATTATTGCTCCAACCGCTACCGTTTGAGCTATCGACACGGATAAGAAAGATATAATATTAAACCACTTTAAGCTATGAATGGATTTGCGCATGCGCAAACGTAATAGAGTAATGGAGTATTCATTGTTTCTTGAGACTGAACGGAGGAATAGAATGGTGCTGTATGTGCTCTCCGCTTATCTCGGCATTGTTTCCAGTCGTCTAGCACATCTTGCCACAAGAGTCAAGCAGTGCCGATTTAGAGAAGGCGTGATTGGGGATTGCGCAACTCTTGCCGAACAATTACACGCGCTGCTACTCTTACAGGAGTGAATGGGGGTGCGTCATGTACTACGGGATACTTACGCTGACGCACCGGTTTTCGTTAGATCACTAGAATTAAGCGACGTTAAACTTAATCTGTGCTAAAAAAGAAAAAAAAAAAACGCGTAACCATTTTAATGATACCAGATTACCATTTTTTCTCAAGACACACTGCATGAAATGATGCAACGTGTCCACTACTCCAGATGTTTAAAAGACTAATCCATCTACTCTGGCTACCAAACACGCCGCCCCCCACCCCAAGTTGCGAAAGGACCCCCCCAATCCATTAAAAACGAACAACTTTGAATAACAAATAAGGAGCCATTGACGATAAAGAAATCATGAAAGATAAAAAAAAAAAATTTAAAAAAGAAGAAAAGGACCTCTTAATCCGTTCATACGCCAGGCGGAAAAAGGTGAGCAGCGGTATAAACTTCCATGCTTCTGAACGTGTCATTCAATCTATAGCAGAGGCTACCCAGGGACAGCTTTGCTAAAAAGGGTCCACATCCCATATCTCCACTATATGCAGCAGGTCAGCGGCACCATTTTTTCTGGGGAAGGCGTTTTGTTTATATATATATATATATATATATATATATATATAAGCTGGACGTCTGTATGCGTGTGATCACGAATAGGTTCCTATATCGTTGACTATTATAGAATGCTGATCACAATGATAGATGTATCGAGACACAGGAATGGGTATGTTTGATCTGGCATAATGATGATTCATTAAAATTGTGGGGTCTGCGTAAGCGCCTGGTCCACAAAGTATGGAAATAAATAAAAAAAAAAACGTTTACAAGTGTTTTTGATATAGATGTACATAAGAATACTTTGATAAGTATGTTTTAACTTAAATAGGGATGGTATAATAAAATTGTGGGGTCTGCGTTCGGGCCTGGCCTCCATAGAATGGAAATAGGCACAAACTTTAATAAAGACTTTTCATATCTACCTGCGTAAGTATATTTCGATAATTATGTTTCAGTTTGAAGAAATATGGTATAATAACATTATGGGGTGTTCGTTCGCGCCTGACTACCATAGAATGGAAATATGTCAGAAAGTTTAACAAGGTTTTTTTAATAAAGATCCACAGAATATTGTGATAAATGTTTCAGTGTGAACAGGTATGGTGTAATAAATTATGGGGTTTATCTATTTTATTTTTACTTTCATCACATTTTGCTTTGGTTTTTATACCCCCAAATTCGAAGTTATCACTTTACAACCCTTCCTTTTACTTTCATACATCGAGGTCCATATTCTGTAGGCTGTTTTTGAACCCAGTCAACGACAGGTACTTTTGCTAGTATATATATATATATATATATATATATATATATATATATATATATAGTAATTTATAAAATATATATGGCGATTAAGCTACACTGAATATTCAGCGTTTCATCCACTCTAGGATTCCTCAGGCTTATTGCGCGAATTCTGTGGTTGTTTATCGTTTTTATATGGTCCTCTTCTGGTGAGGATTTAGTTAGCCAATAGCTTTCTAGTATCCACCGCGCCCCCTCCTATCAGCCAATGGCCATGCATTTTATCGAACAAAGGATCTGTTTTAAAACTAGGTTAGTGGTTTAAGGCAGTAAAAGTAGACACCATGACAAAAATACAACTAACACTAGTGGAAATATTATTATTAATAATAATAATAATAACAAACCAACCCCGGACAAGAACAACCATACCATAAATAAAAATACTAATAACGAACAAGATCAATGCAACTGTAGACACCGCACATTTTGCCCAGTTCAAAATAAATGTATAACAAAAAGCACAGTTTATCAGGCAACAATATTTGCAAAAGAAAACCCGAATAACAAGAAATATTACGTAGGCATGACTTCCTTAGATTTCAAAACCCGATACTATGACCACAAAAGTACATTCAACAATAAACAACACCGTATAAACACAATCCTAGCGAATATATACTGGGAACTCAAAGAAAGCGGACATTCGCCGGTAGTCGAATGGAAAATAATAAGACAAGCTACCACGTGTAGGCATTTAGACGACCCATGTAAATTATGCCTTCATGAAAAATTTGTTATCCTGTACTTCAAAGAACCCCAAAATCTATTAAACTGTAGAAGAGAAATAGAAAATAACTGTTCACGAAATAAAATTTACTCTAGGATAGCGATACAAAATAGTTTTAAAACTAACAAAAATAATAGAAAATAAACAAATAAATAAATCAAATAAACAAGAATATATATAAACGATCACACATATATGTATATATATATATATATGTATATATATATATGTGCATATATGTATGTACACATATGTATATTTATAAATAAACTAACAAAAAATAAATAAATTTCTGCCTTAGACCACTAATCTAGTTTTAAAACAGATCCTTTGTCCGATAAAATGCATGCCCATTGGCTGATAGGAAGGGGCGCGGTGAATATAAAAAAGCTGATTGGCTTACTAAATCCTCTACAGAGGAGGACCATATAAAAGCGATAAACAACCACAGAATTCGCGCATAAGCCTGAGGAACTCTATATTCAGTGTTGCATAATCGCCATATATATTTTGTAAGTTACTAACTAGCTCTACCTACGTATTGAGCACTTTTGAAGTAAATACTTAAAGTTTACGCATAAATCCATACTTTCGTATATTAATTTTATGTGAGTAAATGTAGTTATATATATATATATATATAATACATATATATATATATATATAATACATATATAATACATATATATATAATACATATATAATACATATATATATAATACATATATATATATATATATAATACATATATATATATATATAATACATATATATATATATATAATACATATATATATATATATAATACATATATATATATATATATAATACATATATATATATATATATAATACATATATATATATATATATATAATACATATATATATATATATATAATACATATATATATATATATATAATACATATATATATATATATATAATACATATATATATATATATAATACATATATATATATATATATAATACATATATATATATATATATAATACATATATATATATATATAATACATATATATATATATATATAATACATATATATATATATATATAATACATATATATATATATATATAATACATATATATATATATATATAATACATATATATATATATATATAATACATATATATATATATATATAATACATATATATATATATATAATACATATATATATATATATAATACATATATATATATATATAATACATATATATATATATATAATACATATATATATATATATATATAATACATATATATATATATAATACATATATATATATATATAATACATATATATATATATATATAATACATATATATATATATATATAATACATATATATATATATATATAATACATATATATATATATATATAATACATATATATATATATATATATAATACATATATATATATATATATAATACATATATATATATATATATAATACATATATATATATATAATACATATATATATATATATATAATACATATATATATATATAATACATATATATATATATATATAATACATATATATATATATATATAATACATATATATATATATATATAATACATATATATATATATATATAATACATATATATATATATATAATACATATATATATATATATAATACATATATATATATAATACATATATATAATACATATATATATATAATACATATATATATATAATACATATATATATATAATACATATATATATATAATACATATATATATATATATAATACATATATATATATATAATACATATATATATATATAATACATATATATATATATAATACATATATATATATATAATACATATATATATATATAATACATATATATATATAATACATATATATATATAATACATATATATATATAATACATATATATATATAATACATATATATATATAATACATATATATATATAATACATATATATATATAATACATATATATATATAATACATATATATATAATACATATATATATATAATACATATATATATATAATACATATATATATATAATACATATATATATATAATACATATATATATATAATACATATATATATATATATTACATATATATATATATATTACATATATATATATATTACATATATATATATATTACATATATATTACATATATATATATATTACATATATATATATATTACATATATATATATATTACATATATATATATATTACATATATATATATATTACATATATATATATATTACATATATATATATATTACATATATATATATTACATATATATATATTACATATATATATATATTACATATATATATATATTACATATATATATATAATACATATATATATATTACATATATATATATTACATATATATATTACATATATATATATTACATATATATATATTACATATATATATATTACATATATATATATTACATATATATATATTACATATATATATATTTCATATATATATATTTCATATATATATATATTACATATATATATATTACATATATATATATTACATATATATATATTACATATATATATATTCACACACACACATAGGCCCTTAACGTCGAGGACGACGATTGGCAAGGCGCTTCAGTCTTCTACAGTTCAGGAAGTCTGTGTATTGCTGGCAGGATCTTTTGGCACCAGATCTTATAGCAGCTTGCCACTTTGCTCGGTTGCCGGCAGAGGTTTCCCAAGTGTTGTGAGGGATGCCGAAGACCTGGAGGTCACGTTTCAGGACATCCTTGTAGCGGAGGCGTGGCCTGCCAGCACAGCGAGGGGCATCAGCTATCTCTCCAAAGAGAAGTGCTTTTGGTAGCCGGCTGTCGTCCATGCGGCAGGTGTGGCCAGCCCAACGTAAGCGACGGATGCGCAGCACTGTGTACATGTCAGTACTCTTGGTCGTGGAGAGGATAGCTGTGTTTGGTACATGATCCTTCCATGTGAATCCAAGAATTGTGCGCAGGCATCGGAAGTGGAAGGCGTTCAGACGGTGTTCGTGTCGGCGGTAGGTGCACCAAGTCTCACTGCCATACAGGAGAGTGCTGAGGATGCAGGCCTCGTAAACCTTGATCTTTAGGTGTAGCGAGAGGGACTTGTTCTTCCAGACTCTCTCACTAAGCCTGCCGAAAGTTGTTGATGCCTTTCCAATGCGGGAGTCCAGTTCACAATCAAGACTGTTGGTGTTATCAACTGTAGAACCCAAGTAAGTGAACTTGGTGACGTTTGACAGTACATGATTGTTAACGGTTATTATGGGTGAAAGCCCAGCAGGCTGGGCAAAGACCACCGTCTTGCCCAGGCTGATTTTGAGACCAAACTCCTCGCAGGCAGAAGCAAAGGAGGAGCACATTGCCTGAAGCTCAACCTCCGAGTTGGCGATGAAGGCAGCATCATCAGCGTACAGGAGTTCACGGATCTGTACGCGGTTAACCATAGTTTTTGAGCGTAGCCTGGCCAGGTTGAATAGGCCTCCAGTACTGCGAGTGTGAAGGAGCACTCCAGTTGGGTTTGGGAAGGCTCGGCGCAGAACAGCTGAGAAATATATTCCGAACAGAGTAGGAGCTAACACGCAGCCTTGCTTGACACCACAAGAGATGGGGAACTCTTTAGAACGAGAGCCCTCAAACTGTACTGTAGCCTTCATCTGATCGTGAAATTCTTGTATGGTTTTCAGGAGTTTGGGAGGGCAGCCCAGTAGACGGAGGACTAGAAATAGCCCTGATCTGCTAACATAATCAAAGGCCTTCGTCAAGTCAACGAAAACTGCGTAGAGAGGACGGCCTTGCTCAATGCATTTCTCCTGGATCTGACGAACAGAAAAGATCATGTCAGTGGTAGAGCGGCCAGGTCGAAAGCCACATTGACTCTCAGGAAGAATTCTGTTGGCAATAATCTGGAGACGTGGCAGGACTAAGCGGGCATAGATCTTTCCAGGCTGGGAAAGTAGAGATATGCCACGGTAGTTGTTGCAGTCGCAGCGAAACCCTTTGTTCTTATACAGGGTAACTATGTTGGCGTTACGAAGTTCATCGGGAATAGTACCTTCATTCCAGCAGATTGAGAAGAGATGATGGAGTTCCTCAGTTAGTGAGTCACCACCGCATCTGAAGATTTCTGAAGGTAGCCCATCCACGCCGGGGGCTTTGTTGATCCTCAGTAGCTTGATGGTCTTGTGTACTTCATCGATGGTGATGTCGTAATCTAGCTCATGGAGGACTGGTAGTTGGGGAACAGCAGCTATTATAGCAGCCTCACTAGCTGCTACAGGTTGAGCATACAGTGAGCTGTAGTGCTCCACCCAACGGTCAAGCTGATCATCAGGATTGGTGAGTAGTTCTCCGGTCAGAGATCGCAAAGGAGATGATTTCTTCACAGGAGGACCTAGAGCCTCTTTCAGAGCTTGGTACATGCCACCGGTGTTGCCGGTGGCAGAGCAGTCTTCAGCACGCTTGGAGATGTCACTCCAATAGTTGTGTTTAGCCTCTCGAGTTAGGCGCTGCACTTTTGAGCGGCTCTGCTTCCAGAGGCTAGTAGCTTGAGGAGAGGGGTCCTGCATCACAGCCAGTCTTGCCGCTCGCTTTTCTGCTAGTGCTTGATGGAGTGTGTCCGCGTGGTGTCTGAACCAGTCCGGCTGCTTTACTGTACGTCTACCAAAACTGGAGAGTGCGCAAACTCCAACAGTGTCACGAATCCGCAGCCAGGCAGAGGCAGCATCCTGAGGGGGTGCAGACTGGCCAAAGGTGGATTGTATTGAAGCTTGAAAATGTTGGCATTTCTCCTTGGACTTAGTAGCAAGAACATTGAGCGTTGAAAGTGGTTTTGAGCAAGACAGGTGGATTTTCTTTGGCTTTAGTTTAAGCTTACAGCGCACAAGTGAGTGGTCTGTGTCACAGTCCGCAGAGTGCATTGTCCTGCAGTGGATGATATCCTGGAGGTGCTTCTTTTGAGTGATCACATGGTCCAGCTGGTGCCAGCGCTTAGAGCGTGGGTGTTGCCATGTCATCTTCGACCACGGTGAGCCCTTAAAGAAGGTTGATGGGATGCACAGCCTGTGTGTAGCACAGAGTTCCAGAAGACGCTGTCCATTTTCATTCATAGAGCCCACTCCGTGAGGACCCAGGACATCAGGCCAGGCATTGGTGTTACTGCCTACTCGAGCGTTGAGATCACCCAGGATGATTATGCGGTGACCGCGGTCGATTTTGGAGAGGGTCTCACTCAGCTGGAGATAGAAAGCATCTTTCTGGTCATCCGGCGAGGTGAGGGTTGGGGCGTAGGCAGACAATAGGGACACTGGACCAGAGGTGGTGTGTAGCTGTAGTGACATTAATCTGGGAGAGATGGCGACGGGAGTTTCGACAAAGCTGAGCAGCTTGTTGCAGATGGCAAAACCCACTCCATGTTTTGGTCTCTCCAAGTCAGGGTAGCCAGTCCAGTAAAATGTGAAGTTAGCTTCACGTATGGAGCCATTTCCAGTGAGCCATGTCTCGCCTAGTGCTGAGACATCCACCCCCAACCGGAGTAATTCCATATATATATATTACATATATATATATTACATATATATATATTACATATATATATATTACATATATATATATTACATATATATATATTACATATATATATATTACATATATATATATTACATATATATATATTACATATATATATATATGTGAATAAAAAGGAAAAACCTAAAAGAGTAAATACAAAAATAAAATCAACGTTTCGTCCCCATTTCAGGGGACATCATCAGGATTTCTAGGCGAGGATGTACAGGAAAGACGGTCATATCACATGCGAAAGAGAAGTTTAGTTCTCTTTCTGTTCTGGAGAGAAAAAATTTCATGATGAAAAGAGAATTTATATCAAGTGTGTGGAGGGGGGTCGGGTTATATACATATATGCATTTTTTTTTTATCAACCAGGATCTAAATTAATGTTTCGTTCATTTATTATTATATTACCTATGATTGGGGCTACATTATAAAATCCTTTGCTTTGTTTGATGGTGTTAATGTTTGAAATTAAAGCAGATTCAATAAGTCTCCGTTTTGCTCTATCTGGGATTGATTTTAAGATTTTTGCACGTCCAAAGCCGAAAGAGTGGCCATGTTCGACACAGTGGGAAAAGAGTGCATTTAAGGGGTTGGCATTTCTTATGTCCCTTTTATGTTCGCTTAGTCTGATTTCAAAATTTCGCTGTGTCTCACCTATGTATGATTTTTTGCAGTCATTACATGGGATGGAGTAAATACCGGCTTTGAATGTGGAGATTTCAGCAGAATGCTTGCTAGTTTTTAAAGTTCATTTCATAGTTAAGGAAGTTTGTACTGTTTGTATGCCTAGATTATTAAGAGT
>NC_136517.1:78460255-78462755 GCF_053919585.1 Euprymna scolopes
AGTAGACGGTACACGAGCATCGATCACAGGAACACGTATACCTTATAGGCACTAAACATTATATAAACCCGACAATACAGCAATATGAATGTAAAATACTGCATTTTCCCACTGTAATATATTTTACGCGTTTGTTTTTCTTTTTAGAGATAAACCTTTTTCTATTATGTTTAAAAAATACAATCGAAATAAGGACGTAAGCTAAATACAATAATTATAAGCCTTTTTGAAGTGCCCTAGGGGGTCCGCTATTATATATAATATAACTACTCCATTTACTCACATAAAATTAATATACAAAAGTATAGATTTATGCGTAAACTTTAAGTATTTACTTCAAAAGTGCTCAATACGTAGGTAGAGCTAGTTAGTAATTTATAAAATATATATGGCGATTAAGCTACACTGAATATTCGGCGTTTCATCCACTGTAGGATTCCTCAGGCTTATGCGCGAATTCTGTGGTTGTTTATCGTTTTTATATGGTCCTCTTCTATTGGGAATTTAGTTAGCCAATCAACTTTCTAGTATCCATCGCGCCATTTCCTATCAGCCAATGGCCATGCATTTTATCGGACAAAGGATCTGTTTTAAAACTAGGTCAGTGTTTTTTTTTGTTAGTTTATATATAAATATATGTGTACATACATATATGCACATATATACATACATATATGTGTGATCGTTTATGTATATTCATGTTTATTTAATTTATTTATTTGTTTATTTTCTGTTGTTTTCGTTAGTTTAAAAACTATTTTGTATCGCTATCCTAGGGTAAATTTTATTTTGTGAACAGTTATTTTCTATTTCTCTTCTAGAGAAGAATAGATGTTGGAGTTCTTTAAAGTACAGGATAGAAAATTTTTCATGAAGGCATAATCTACATGGGTAATCTAGATGCTTACACATGGTAGCTTGTCTTATTTTCCATTCGACTACCGGCGAATGTCCGCTTTCTTTGAGTTCCCAGTATTTATTCGCTAGTGTTGTTTTTTTTTATCGTTGAATGTACTTCTGTGGCCATAGTACAAAAGTATCATATATAATATATATATATATACATAAATATATAAACACATATATAATAGAAAATACATATATAATAAAATATATGCGTATATAATATGTATATATTAATTTATAAAATATATATAATATATATATATATACTACATGTACCATACATACATATATATAATACATATTATATATATATAATACATATATATAATACATATAATATATACATATATATATATTACATATTATACATATATATTACATATAATACATATAATACATATTACATATAATACATATAATACATATTACATATAATACATATAATACATATTACATATAATATATATAATACATATAATACATATATATAATACATATATATAATACATAAAATATATATATATAAAACATATATATATAAAACATAATATATATATAAAACATAATATATATATAATACATATAATATATATACATATAATATATATATACATATAATTCTTATATAATAATACATAATACATATATAATACATAATACATATATAATACATATATAATAATACATAATACATATATAATAATACATAATACATATATAATAATACATAATACATATATAATAATACATATAATACATATATAATAATACATATAATACATATATAATAATACATATAATACATATATAATAATACATATATAATAATACATATAATACATATATAATAATACATATAATACATATATAATAATACATATAATACATATATAATAATACATATAATACATATATAATAATACTTATATAATAATACATATGATAATACTTATATAATAATACATATGATAATACTTATATAATAATACATATGATAATACTTATATAATAATACATATGATAATACTTATATAATAATACATATGATAATACTTATATAATAATACATATGATAATACTTATATAATATTACATATGATAATACTTATATAATATTACATATGATAATACTTATATAATATTACATATGATAATACTTATATAATATTACATATGATAATACTTATATAATAATACATATAAGTATTATATATGTAATATTATATAAGTATTATCATATGTATTATTATATAAGTATTATTTATGTATTATTATATATAATCCTTATATAATAATACATATATAATCCTTATAGAATAATACATATATAATCCTTATAGAATAATACATATATAATCCTTATAGAATAATACATATATAATCCTTATAGAATAATACATATATAATCCTTATAGAATAATACATATATAATCCTTATAGAATAATACATATATAATCCTTATAGAATAATACATATATAATCCTTATAGAATAATACATATATAATCCTTATAGAATAATACATATATAATCCTTATAGAATAATACATATATAATCCTTATAGAATAATACATATATAATCCTTATAGAATA
>NC_136517.1:78465255-78467755 GCF_053919585.1 Euprymna scolopes
CCCGGGCATCGCCGGGCCATTCGTATTGCATTTTTTAATTCTTTTTTTTCACGGTTTTTAAAACTAGTTTTAATATGTTTGATTTAATATTTAAACAGGGTTATTACTTCCCTTCGTTTTTATCTTACCACCCCCAACCACACGCCTCTAAAAACCTAGGCAACGCCGGTACTCTCCGCTTGTATTTAATATATATATATATTATATGGAAAAATATATTATAATATATATTTTATTATAATGTATATTTTTGTGTATGTGTGAATATAATATATATATATATATATATATATATATATATATATATATTATATATTCACACACATACAAAAATATACATTATAATAAAATATATATTATAATATATTTTTCCATATAATATATATATATATATATATATATATATATATATATATATATATATATATAAAATCTTATTTTTAATTTAGCCCGAAGTATATATTCTAACGAACTTATTAGAATTGTATTAGAATTATCATATAATATATTGTTTATAATATACAAATTTTTGGCCATATATACTTTATTTATATATTTCATCTAATTTGTACTTCAAACCGAAGTGTATATTCTAATGAACTCTTGTTATATTAGAATTATCACACCAAAGCGAATAAAAGTAAAAAATTCATAATACAAAAACAATCTAGTGTCTCAACCGATGGCGCCAATATGGAGCCATCTTGTTCGGATCTATGGGTCAGCCATCTTGTCTTCCAGAGAGTAAATCCGATTATCGTATGATAATATTGTGTGGCGTCGTGTTTTATATTTTTTTTACAATTTTTTTTTTTTTAAAGATATTTTCATTGAATTTTCAGCTATATTTGTTTTGGTTTTCGATAATATTTTTCCGAATTGACTTGGGGAACTCAGAAACCAGACAACAGGGCGTTAATGGTACTTAGTAATTGTAAGAGGAACGAAAACAACGCATATATATATATATATACATATATATATATATACATATATATATATATAAGTTTTTTTTGTTTATATCCGTTAGAAGAGCTGAGTGAAATTTGAAGAATAAAACATGTATAAATACATTTGAAGTCAAAATTGCGACGCGTACTCCGAAATATATTTCTTTAAAAATAAACACCCGTTTATTTATAAAAAAATTTCGCGTTTCACTTTTGGCTTCAAATGTATTTATACATGTTTTATTATTATTATTTATATTATTATTATTATTTATGTGTGTGTGTATGTGTGCGTTTGTGATAAAAAATTAAATTGAATAAATTATTATATTGTAATTTAGTTTAGTTTTTCCGATTTCTTTAATTGCTTTATCTTATATATTAAACTTTTTATTACCTTAGTCTTTGCAATTATATA
This sequence comes from Euprymna scolopes, assembly GCF_053919585.1. Lineage (NCBI taxonomy): Eukaryota > Metazoa > Mollusca > Cephalopoda > Sepiida > Sepiolidae > Euprymna > Euprymna scolopes. The sequence continues at coordinate 78,466,624 of NC_136517.1, forward strand.
TATATATATATATATATATATATATACACACTAGCAGAAATACCCGTCGTTGACTGGGCTAAAAAATAGCATACAGAAAATGGACTGTGATTGATGAAAGTATCATAGGTTATGAAAAGGAGGGTGTTGTAAAGAGATAGGTTTTGATACTCAAAAATGTTACCATAAGCAAAATATGAAAGAATTTTCGCGAAAATATATTTTTATATCAACTTTGTTTCCATTCGTAGCCAAGATTGGCCAACAAAATGATGTTTCCTTACAAGGAGAAAATGTTATATATATATATATATAATAATGTAAATATACAAGAAATAAATGTTACCATGGTCAATAAAAGTTACTTTTATGGTAGAAAAGATCATTGGTTTGTATTTTTTAAGTAGTTTGTAAAAAAAAAAAAAATTTAATTCACGAACCGGTTTTTAAAAAATATCAAAATGGCAGCGACTTTTAAATGGACATCTCCATTTTCAATTTGAAGGAGGGGCACCTGAACATTATGTGTTAACCATTTAAGAGAGTTCCGTCAGCGTAAGGAATATTTATAAACACATTTTAATGTTTTCCGTTATTTTGTGCTTGAGGAATATTCGATTATGGTATGTCTAGTTTATATAAAAATTCATTTAAGTAGTTATCGCCTCAAATTTCGTTTTAATTTCGGTTCGCTGAAATTATTTCAAGTAAAGAGAATTAAAAACTATTTCAAAACAAAAAAAACATGAACTGAACTTTTATTGACTATGGCAACATTAATTTCTTGTATATTTATTTTTTCGGGTAGTCGTTTGTTGTCTTTTCTGCTAAACACTCTTACTAAATAATATCGACGAAATATCGAAAAACAAAGAAACAAAAACAGTTTTGAAAAATAATGAAGCTTTACTTACTTTAGTAAAATAATGTAGTATTGCGCCGTCAGATTCAGGTTGTACTAGTACTATTGTAATGTAAAGAACAGGTAGAAAGGATTGTAACTGAATTCCTTCTAGTAGACTGAAAAAAGAACATATGTAAATAAAAATAAAAAGGTTATGTAAATGTTTTTAAAAAGACTCGTAATCACGTGAGCAGGATTTTTTCCCTTCTTTTGACAATAACTAGTAACGTTCGTTTTATTATTTATCTA
>NC_136517.1:78472755-78560255 GCF_053919585.1 Euprymna scolopes
AAAGTTAGAAAAATATTTATGGCAATAAGCTACACAGAATATTCTGCGTTTCATCCTCGTGGGCATTTGTCAGGCTTATGCCCCTTTTCAATTGCAAGGATTGAGAGGGTTATGAATGCTCACGATGATGAAACGCGGAATATTCTGTGTCGCTTAGTTGCCGTATATATTTTCATAACTAGCTCTACCTATGTATTGAGCACTGTTTAAGTAAATACTGAAAATTAGCACATAAATCATACCTTTCTGTATTAATTAAATGAAATAGTACAATATATCACGCTTGATCACCGAAGTTAAGCAACGTTGAATCTGGTCAGTACTAAATGGATGGCCATTTGGGACTTCCAGGTGCTGTATGTACTCTCTGCTTATCTCGGTATTGTTTCCAGTTGTCTTGAACTTCTCCTTGCCACTGGACTCAAGCAGTGCCGATTCAGGAGAAGTGTGGTTGAAGATTGCGCAACCTTTGCCTCATAATTACACGCGCTACTGCTCCTAAGGAGTATCGTTTGTCTTGCGAGACTGAACGAAGGCATCGGATGTATAATAAATTACAGAGAAACAACGTCGCAGAATATATATATATATATATATATAGATAGAGAGACAGAGAGACAGAGAGAGTGTATTCGTTAACCATCATTCAATCCCGTGCATGGTCGGGTCACACTAGACCCGACGTTGCCCGGGATTTTATAATGAATGTTTCACACTCCTATATTTTTTATTGCCATGGAAATCGGTGAAATCGCCCATTTTTAAATCAAATCGATTGATTGTCTGCTCTAATTGGAGACTTATCTCTGATCAACGATAGGAAGATTCGCATACCTCTTGCAGGGACCTAGTTCACTATACTGGGTAGCCTACATTGCGCTGCAGAGAAACTACTGTTGATTTTATAAAAATATTTTCATATATAATGGTTCGAATTAAAGTTTAAAATGCAAAAGTCAAGTATGATACTTCAATTGTGCTCTAAACAGAATAATACATTTCGAACGCGCTACTGTTATATTAAAGAAGCTACTGTTGATTTTATATGTCGAACCTTTTGGCGTGTGTTGCAAAAAAAAAAAAAAAAAAAAAAAAAAAAAAAAAAAAAAAAAAAACCTCCTTAAACGTACTTGTTGTTTTAGACTGTAAGGTGTTAACTTTGATCAAAATCGCCTGTTCCTTTCATCGGATTATTTCAATTATTAATACTTATCAAAGCCATTCCGATACAAAACTTATCTAAGAACACTGCCATGCACATAAAGTACTTTCGTCTAATATTTCATAAAACTGACCCAGCCATTTTCGAGTCAATAAGGAACGTAATTATTTTTTCTGTTTGTCTGTCTGTCAAATCTACTTTTTCTCGGAAACTACTGAATCGATCTATCTGAAATTTTGTGGGGAACTTTGTTATGATAATGTTCAGCAAACTAACTAATACGGTATCCGTTCGAGACATAGTAAGGGATTACTAGGGATTAATTTAGATTAGTATTTAATGCAAAAATGAGCACACATTTAACGATATTAAATCATCAGTTGGGCATAAAGTACTCATCCTGTTTTTAATGGGCTAAAAATTCCGTACACACATATATAGGGTACTGAGATTTAGGAAAATCTGTAATCCGTTTTCGGCCAGAAATTTGGCTGTTAAGGGGTCAAAGTTCAACGATTTGACCTTTGAGAACTCTACCAAACTCCTCCGACAATTTTGAGTCTAAACACTTGAAATTTTAGATATAGGTTCTTTGGACATGAATCTAACAACTTGATTTGAGCCTAAAACAATGTTAAGGGCCCATAATAGGGGTCAAAGTTAAAAAAAAAAATTGACCTCTGGTCTACCAAATTACTCCGACAATTTCTGGTCTAAACATTTGAAATTTTACATAAAGGGTATTCAGAGAGAGCAAGCTTTTTAATCGGCTTGGGTCGAAAATTTGAGCTACCAATATATAAGTATATATGTATGTATGTATGTATGTTTGCATATCTGCCTAAAATTTTCTACAGAGGCAACGAATCTTCAAACGACAAATACCGAAAAATTGGCCCAAAACATTAATTTCTTCACCTTTAACTGGGCACTTTTCAACAGGGAGAGGGTAGCTTTTTTTGCCGATATTTTCGAAAGTCATCCCCTCTTTTCGATTGTCTAGTCTTAGTTTAAACCTACGTCACTTCCAGTTCGCCGGTGGTCGTAACAGCAAAGACGTCAGGTTTTTTCCTGTTCTTTCCCCCCTTCGCGGTACGGGTTCGAGCCTTCCTTCCAACTGCCACTTTTTTTTTCTTTTTGCTCAACCCCCCCAAACACCCGGGCATCGCCGGGCACCCATGCTAATATATATATATTAGCGGCCTGTCAAGTTTACAGGGGAGACAAGCAAAAAATATCCGAAATAAAATTCATCCAAAAGCAACAAAACTTAAGCTGGCTTACTAGGACATTGTATATATAAATAAATATATGCTAATTTGGGCATATTTTATTGGTTTAAAAATATAGCTTCTTTTACTACCAATTGTCATAAAAAATTAACGATAGAATAACACTATAATGATAGGTTTTCTATTCTAGTCGCTTCTTTCCTCGAACCGCTGGCCTTAGGAATGCTCTCCATGCTCCCACACTATCTACCAAATCCCAGCCGCCGTCCCATCGTCACAATATTGCATCCCTGTGCTAATTTTACAAATACTTCAAGGCTATGTGCCACAACGAACTTGATACAATTGTGCTCACCCAACGTAAACACACTCGACCAACCCGTCAATCAATAAAATCCCACCCTTTCGGGGTGGAGGTCTTCAGACATCGGGAAGCTTTTTTTTTTACTGTAATAACGTCTTTCTTTTTGGAATACTCTCACTGATTCAGGTTTACTCAATTATATTAATATGCAGAAATTTAAATGTCATGTGAACAAGCATCTCGCTGCACAACTCCCCATTTTGGATGTCTCATATAGATTGGGCTCTTAAATCTATAATAATTATATAACGGTGTCTGTCGGCTTTTATTAGATAATAGTCGTATAGAAGCATTAATTTCCTGTTATCTATCTATATATCGAAGAGTAAACAACAGAGAATTGAATGGGCATATTTTGACATGTATCAAACTTCGTGACCGATTATTTGCACTGGAAATATCCGAATGGGGAATGGACGTGATGTGTCATGTGTTCCGGTTTGCGCAAACATAATGTTGAGTTGGGTCTGAGATGCTGAGAAAGACAGATGGAGTAAACGGGTATCCCCATGAGAGGGGACGGTCTCAGAATGGAGACAAAAAAAACAAAAAACAAACAAACAAACAAACAAAAAACTAACACACAAGCCGAGAGTCCATCGATCACTCCCTTCTACTTTAACAAATACCTACCAGTGAATAAAATATCCTACAACGTCTTGGTCTAAGTTTTGTCAAACATCTTCCTTAAAACAGGTCCGCCCCCCCCCCAAGATGGTTGACGAATCCCCAGAAGCAATCAGCAGCAGAAACAGGTATGTCGTCATATGTATACATGTTTACACCGCTAGCACGCATCTATAATACTAGACGAGTCACGGGCCGTTAAGATAGACATTTAGTGAGGACAACAAACAAACATACGCCCCGTTAATATAATTAAAAATATAAGTTAGATATTTACAATACAAGAATTTGTTTGGGTCAAACAGAATTAAACAAGTCAGTTATTGTATTGTGAACCTCACCGCACGTCGACTCGTTCGATTGGTACTTTTATATCTTCTGTTACGCTATGATCCCCTCGGGGCGGAGAAAGAGATTGTTGTCCAGAACCTGTGTCTGTTTAATGAGACTCTCCAGATATTGTCCTTTCGAGTATCGGTATTCACACATCACGATTCTGCGATGACAAATACACAAGTGTCTGCGAGTTCTAAAAAAAAAAAAAAAAAAAAAAAAAAAAAAAAAAAAAAAAAAAAAAAAGCCAAACAAAACAGCGCCCCTTTTATCATCTTCGTAAAACTAACGAGATTATCGCAAACTCAATGAATAAGCGAACGAATAAAAATAAATATTGTTCTGCTGCGACCCGATCAGACTGTCTGAAGATACTGGCATGCGGTTCTAAAATGCACCATATATTCAGGATTTCTTTTTTCGTTGCCTTTGCAAAACTAAATCATGAAAAATAATAAATAATATCAATGTTTAGTGTATTTCAAGTTAGGCATCCTGTACATTGAGACAGCTGGATTTGGTAGCAGCAAAGGGAACATTATGTACCTACAACTTTGAATAGTTGCAAGAGTTTTTTTTTTTTTTAAATAATATTCTCGAATTATATTAATTCTTTTGAATTCTAAATAACATTCTCATACTGTTTGAATTCTTCAGACTACTGTTGTCAACTTGAATGTCATTTTCACAATGACGTTCTTCAGGCGTTTCTTTGAAACGTGGCCGTTACACTTTAGCTATGTCTTTACATTAAAAACCTCTCGGACCCCCACGTTGTCTGGTACCGTCGCAAAGGAACAAACAAATAAAAAATAAAAATAAAAATTCGACTCGACATTTTATAAAGTGTATGTATTTGTGGTTCTCCAAACAACGCAGATCTTTCAAAAGTACGTGTTTCAAACACACATGTTTTACAATGCTGTGCCATATATGTGCTTTTTAAAAGTCGCTATTACCGCCACCTTACGCCGGCCTTACCCAACACTTTCTTGCCCTCGACTTCACACGTCCATCTACCCCGCCACATAGCTTCTATCGACCACATGCTGTTCTTTTTTCTTTTTCTCTCCTTACAGTAATGTCACCGCGTGCACACTCGCTGAATTTGCATATGTGTTAAGACGGTTGCTGTTAATATTTTCTCTAGTCAGCTATCCTACGGTCGCCGCAGATTTTCTCACACGCGCACTGCTTTGTGACATCTTGTCGAACTTGGGAATTATTATTCCTATAGTTCTGTAAAATCTGATGAAATGATCGGATCGTTGATACAATTCGGTAATTGAAACATGTGAAACATGCAGATAAAACGGTAATAAAATGTATATATAAGTATATAAATATTTTTTATTTATTAAAAAAGGTAAACAGCTACATTTGGTCACTACCAACAGCTATCGGTTTCAGTCAATGAGACTTCATAAAAGGCGACCCTGAATCATCTGAGATTAAAGAAAGAAAGAAAAAATTATGAAACAGCAGAAACTTATGCAGCAACCCGATATATACATATATCAAACAGTTAAAATCTCTTATGTTTTATTTATTTTATTTGTTCATGCACGAGTGACGTTTCCAAAGTAAAAGCTATTTTTTTTTTAACTGAAAAGGTTAAAAAGCTACGAAGACGGAAGTGGTATATTTTAAACGAGTGACCTTTTTGCCCACGAATTTAATTTTCTACATATGCACAATCATTGAGAATGCACATTTGCCAGCGATGAACGATGGCTGTGCATGGTCATCGAGAACTCGCTTTCTCACACGACGGTCAAAAGTAAAGATTCCTGTTTATTTTACTTAAAAAGTTGAAGAGCGACAAAAATGGGAGTGATGCCATTAAAACGAGAGACTTTTTGTTCCCCAGAATCTATTTTTCTACATAATCATTACCATTCTTATTATCTCTGCTTCTGACGCACGTTTATGACAGGGGATGCTTTCTTAGAGTCTTACACCGTCAATATCTTCAGAGATGTAAGTGTCAGGTCATGGATGCTTAAGATCAGTCATTATTCCAATATAATTTGCATTTTTTTCTTATTTATTCCGGCGGAGAAAATAGAAAACATTACTTTTGTCATGTACCTCATATATATATCAGGTTATTGCAAAAGTTCTCGCCGTTTCATAAAAGAATTGCTCTAAAACATTTTAATATTTGGCAAAATCTATATCTATATCTATATAAAAGTGAACGTGTCTCTGCGCGCGTGTGTGTGTGTGTGTGTGTGTGTGTGTGTGTGGGTGCACGCACATTTTCCAACGCAATAACTGTCAATTTTCAGTCTACAGACTCGAGACTTTATATATAGGGTACTGAGATTTAGGAAAATCTGTAATCCGTTTTCGGCCAGAAATTTGGCTGTTAAGGAGTCAAAGTGCAACGATTTGACCTTTGAGAACTCTACCAAACTCCTCTGACAATTTTGGGTCTAAACACTTGAAATTTTAGATATAGGTTCCTTGGACATGGATCTAACAACTTGATTTGAGCCCAAAATAATAAATGTTAAGGGGTCATAATAGGGGTCAAAGTTTTAAAAAAAATGACCGCTTTTTTTTTGTTGCCCGACATACACCTCGAAAATCTCGTGCAACGCCGGGCTGAAATGCAAGTGTTGTATAGCATTAGAAAGCACGTGTTCTGTTCTACAAGATAATGGTAATCGTTTTTTGATCATAATTTGTTCTCGTTTTTCAGAAAAAAAAAAACATTTTCGACACCTTTTCGTCTTTAATCGAGGTCAAAAAAGTGAAGTGACCAAGGATATTTGTGACGTATATGGAGAAAACGCTATAGCAAAGGGAACTGTTCGAGATTAGGTTATTAGATTCAAACACGGCCATTTTGACCTTAATGACACTCCTCGTTCCGGAAAACCAACCAAGATAGACGAAGACCAACTCGGGTTTCTTTTGAAGGAAGATGGCCATCAGGCATGAAGAGAATTCTGTGAAAAGATGAAGTGTGATTTTGCGACAATTTCACGCCATCTTCAGACGATGGGATTCACACAAAAATGCCTTAGAACTTGGGTCCAACACGAACTTACTTTTGCTGTTAAAATTATTTGATTTGCGTAAAATAAACGAAAAAAAAAAAAAACGGCGGGAACTTATGCAGTTATTAACCTTACTTTACTTTTTATATTCCCCATCACCTTCTATTATTCATTATTTTATCACTATTATAATAAATACTTAGATCTTATTGATGATTTGAATTAAATACATATTTGGGTCGTTATTATTATACCACCTTTATGGTTTCACGTCGCAAGGAGTAAAGAAAGATGTGTAGTGGAGGGGGTGGGAGAAGGAGTGAGGAGATGAGGGGGGTGAAGGCAAGAAGAATTTGTTTTTAAATCACCATGAACATAATTATCTAAGATTTCTTTTTTTACATAGGCATCAACATATATCAAGGTTCAAAGACCAATCGAGGATAATGGTTAAAGAGTGTACAGTAGTCAATTGGACAATATAGTAACCGTTAGTAATGGAAATTCGGTAAATTTATTAAGTTGAATGGTTCACTAAGAACTTATTTACGTTGGTCATATTTTAGTCAGTTTGAAAGCTGGCAAACAAGACAGTTTCGCAGGCGTGCAGTTCTAAGAAAGAAACTGTTCATTGAATCTACATTTAGGTTTAGACACAGATAAAGAGTGGGGGGATTATTGATAGTGTTTTCAGCTAGACGAGTGTTTCTCGTGAAAGTTTGGCGAGGAGGAACCATAGATTGGAGCTCAGACGAGCAATTTCCATGAAAATAACGATAAAGCAGAGAGACTCGCAAGATCTCCTCTGCGATATGTGTTCCATTTCAGATCGGGAGTAAAGGTCAAGCCCAGAAGCTTGTCAAAACATGAAGCCTCCAAAACGAGCCGTTCATTTCAGTTGATGCCAGATGGGTATCAGAGCGTTGATGATGTAAAGTTGTGAACAAGAAGACACATGAATGCCAAATTATTCATGTGGCTTGCCCAAACGACATGGATAGCTGTCAAAAAGAATGATAAACTACAGAATTAGCAATCTTCACCCTCGGTTTTTGATAAGTTGGGAAATAAGAAAACTTCTATCATGTCAATCATCATAGGTGCACTTGGCTCAATTCCAGATAGTCTTGAGAACCAGTTGAACTTCTTCGGAATTAAGTATAACATCACCGTACTCCAGAAGTCAGTTCTGCTTGACACAGCAAACGTCTTACACCAGGTATATTCCACCTAAATGACTATTTGGCTAGGCTCACTAGCTTTGGTGTAAATACCTGTTCTTGAGTGAGAAAAAATCTGTGAAACATCACAACACCGTGAAGTTTAAAAAAAAATTATTATAATAAATGCTGTCGACAGTACAGACGGACTCAAATACGATCCTCAGTACCTAAATTGATGAATATCACAGCTAATGAAATAAATTAAACGCAATTAGCACGGAAACAATGGAGTGGACATTTGTGCGCTTTTATTTGCGTTTGAAAAGTGAACGCTTTTTGTAAATGTTACCCATCGTGACTTTCCGAGGGAAAACCGGCGGGAATAATTATGTCAATTGTTCCCGCCTTTCTCTTTGGTTTTGTGTATTTGTTTCTTTTATTGTTTTATCGTCTGGACTTTGTTCGCGATGGAAATTTTTTTTTGTTATTTTTGTCTTTATTTTTATTTTTGCTTTTGTCGTTATATCTCTTTGATCCTTTCAACGATTGTTTTTTTTTTCTGCACCAAATTATGACTTGTTTATGATAACATTTCTTTCAACTGGTGATGTTACTGGAGGTGTTCCTTACTAGCAGTTCAGCCCGGCTTTGCTCGGGCCCTATGTACTGTTCGTAACTTTATGTGCGCACACACACACACACACACATATATATATATATATATATATATATATATATAAAAGTGAACGTGTCTGTCTGTCTGTCTGTCTGTGTGTGTACATTTCCCTACGCAATAACTGTCAATTTTTAGTCTATATACTCGAAATTTGAAATACCGGGTACTGAGATTTGGGAAAATCGATGTGACGGGTGTCAGCCAGAAATTTGGCTGTTAAGGGGTCAAATTTCAACGATTTGACCTTTAAGAACTCTACCAAACTCCTCCGACAATTTTGGGTCTAGACACTTGAAATTTTAGATATAGGTTCCTTGAACCTGCATCTAACTTAATAAAGTGATTTGAGCCCGAAACAATAAATTTTAAGGGGTCATAATAGGGGTCAAAGTTTTAAAAAATTAACCATTTTTTTTTTGTTCTTTTGCTTTTTTTGCACAGCATACACCTCCAAACACTCGAGCAACGCCGGGCACCCCTGCTAGTATATATATAAACTTTGACTCATGTCAAGGTAACCTACATCTAAAATTTCAAGTGTTTAGATCCAAACTTGGCGGAGGAGTTTGGTAGAGTCTGCAAAGGTCAACTCTTAACTCTTAGCAGTACATTTCTGGCCGAAAAACTGCTTAAAAAGCTTGCAGTATGTTTAAAATAACCTTCAAGTAAAATTTCAAATGTTTAGACGCCAAATTGGCTAGATAGTTTGCTAGATACCGCAAAGGTCAAATCTTTTTTACTTTGACCCTTGGCAGCCAAATTTTCGGCCAAAAACCGATAAAAAAAAAAGCTTGTCTTATATTTGATTATACTTTATGTAAAATTTTAAATGTTTAGACAAAAAATTGGCTGAGAGGTCAATTCTTTTTTTTAATTTTGACCCCTTAACATTTTTGGGGGGTTGAAATTGAATTAAAAAGTTTGATTCATATCCAAGGAACATACATCTAAAATTTCAAATGTTTAAACCCAAAATTAGCGGAGTAGTTTGGTAGAGTTTTCAATGGTCAAATCGTTGAATCTTGACAGCCAAAGTTCTGCCAAAAACCGATTAAACAAAGTTTCCCAAATCTCAATTCTCTAGACTGAAAATTGACAGTAATTCTGTTTGGAACCCCCCCCCCACACACACACACTTATTAAAATACTATCAGTTCAGCCTGGATTCGCACGGGCCCTATGTACTGTTCATAACTTGCCCTACGTGTGAATACACTTTATGTAAGATTTTAAATGTTTAGACCAAAATTTTTCTGAGTAATTTCGTAGAGACCGCAGAGGTCAATTTTTTTTAAAACGTTGTCTCAATATTTATTGTGTTGGTCTCAAATCAAAATACAAAGTTTTACGCATGTCCAAGTCAACTACATTCAAAATTTCGAGTCTTTAGACACAAAATTTGCGGAAGAAATTTGATAGAATCTGCAAAGATCAACGTTTTCAATTTTGACAGCCAACTTTTCGCCCCCAAACTGATTATAATGATTTCCGCATGTCCGAATACCCGTTATGTATAAATTTCAAATGTTTAGACCCAAAATTGGCCGAGTAGTTTGCTAGACACCGCAAAGGTCAAATCTTTTTAACCTTGCTCCTTGGCAGCTCAAATTTTTGACCCAAACCAATTTATAAGCTTGCCCTATGTCTAAATACACTTAATGTAAAATTTCAAATGTTTAGACCAAAAATTGGCTGAGTAATTTGGTAGAGACTGCAGAGGTCAATTTTTTTTTAAAACTGATCTCAATTTTGACCCCTTAACATTTATTTTGGGGGCTCAAATCAAATTAAAAGCTTGATCGCTGTCCAAGTAACCTACATTGAAAATTTCAAGTGTTTAGACCTAAAATTAGCGGAGGAGTTTGGAAGAGTTTTCAATGGTCAAATCCTTGAACTTTGACAGCAAAATTTCTGGCCGAAAACCGATTAAAATGATTTTCCCAAAATCTCAATATTTCTTACGTCAAATTTCGAGTCTCTAGACGGAAAATTGACAGTTATTTGGTAGGAAAGTGTACACAAACAAACAAACAAACATTTTCACTAATTTATATATATATATATATATATATATATATATATAAAGTGAAAGTGTGTATTTCCATACGACATAACTGTCAATATTAAGTCTACAGACTCGAAATTTGATATACAAGGTACTGAGATTTGGGAAAATCGATGTGACCGGATTTCAGCCTGAAATTTGGCTGTTAAGGAGGTCAAAGTTCACCGATTTGACTTTTGAGAACTCTACCAAACTCCGACAATTTATGGTCTAAACACTTGAAATTTTAGATATAGGTTCCTTGGACATGGATCTAACTTAAGTTGATTTGAGCACAAAACAATAAATTTTAAGGGGGTCATAATAGGGGTCAAAGTTTAAAAATTGACCGCTTTTTTTTTTTTTTGTTCAGCATACACTTCCAAATACCCGGGCAAAGCCGCGCTGAAATGCTAGTGTATGTATGTATGTATGTATGTATGTATGTATGTATGTATATGTGTGTGTGTGTGTGTGTGTGTGTGTGTGTGTGTGTGTGTGTGTGTGATTCATTTGTTTGAGATCGGGCCGTGTGATTACGATTGTAATAGTTCTTGTTTTCTTTTACTTGCAATTTGATGTTTTGTTTCATAGTTATGTATCCGGTCGGAGTGCACATGTACTATATATGTATATATGAGGTGTATATAACGCGTCTTTATTTACTGTTGACGTGTCTATTTGTGTTCATGTATTCCGTGTGATCATCTCTAGTTATGTGTATAATTAGAAAAGTTTATTTTTATGCACGTGTTCACATAATAAAAATAGGGAATACAATCCACTGGAGTGTAACACTTCCAATACCAGCAATGTCAATATTTTTCTGATTCTTTCTTCTGATCTTGAGAACGTGGTGCAATGGGGAAAAAAGGTGGTTGGTTAATTTAATGCATCGAAAAACCAAGCTTCTTTTTTCATCATAATCAGGCCTCAACTGAATAAACGACTATCGTCTAAGGGAAACTCCACGTTTTGACAAACCTCTGGGACTGACCTTCACTCCTGATCTGAAATGGAACACGTACATCAAATCTGTTGCCAAGAGTGCTGGAAAATGGTTGGATCACTCTACCGCACCAGTATGTACCTGGTTTCTCTATCTGTATTAGAACCACGTATGTCCTAAAATGGAGTACTCTTGCTATATCTGGGCAGGATCCGCTCGACACATCATATCCTACCATGGTACAGTTCAAAACCGGTTTCTAGTTGCTGCCAGTTTCTCTTCTCTGCAACCTCTTTCCCCACAAGAGACCTTGCGAGCCTGTATCTGCTCTATCGTTATTTTCATGGCAAGTGCTCGACTGAACTTCAATTTATGGCCTCCCCCTTACCAAACTTTCACAAAAAGTACTCAACTAGCTACAACCACTATAAATTATTTCCCCCACTAACTATGTCTAAATCTAAATTCCATGAACAAGGCTTCTTTCCAAGAACTTCTCGCCTGTGGAACACTGTTCTGCTGGGCTGCTTCCCGGTTAAATACAACATAGTAGCCTTCAAATCCAATGTAAACAAGTTCATGTTGAGCTGTTCCCATAAATAATCAAATTCCACCCAATTTACACCATTAATGATTTCTACACTGGCACGTACATTCATTAAGTATTATCCTCGGGTGGCCTTCAGGCCTTGATAATAGTGACTTACAAGTAAAAAAAAATCGGGTAATAGGGAAACATAACTTCCATCTGGTTTATCTTTCCTTGACGGATCCTTGGGGTGGGGATTCAATATGAAGATTCATGCAACAGAAGTTTTGCTTGTATTTACAGCCTTTATTTTCCCAGGCTTCCCGATTGAAAAAGGCACCCTGGTTTTTAGTTTAATATTTTAACTATCAACACCTACTTGAGCTCATCACGATTCGTTGTCCGAATCTTCCGACCTCTGATGACCAACTTCTGTGACTTAACTTCCTACATGTAAATCTAAAGTCCATTACATCATCACTCAGCATCTGGACTAACATTCCTGTTTTTAACATTCCAGCGTACTGTATGTATATATGACGTGTACATAACGCGTGTATCGCCTGAAGACGTCTCTAGTTACTAGTAACTAGCTAACCGAAACATGCTCAAGACTGTGTAGCAACATTACTGCTTATGTAAACACAAATAAAGAGTATATCTTGCCCTACTTCCGTATTGAGCACTCTTGTATTAACCTCGTTAAACTTCATTGGTTGCTTTACCTCAGAAATATAACCTGCTGGATTTTATATATATATATATATATATATATATATATATATATATATATATATATATACACACACACACACACACATACACACAATTTTAGTCATTCAATAAGTTTCAAAATTTATGACGTGAAATATTTAAATTTCAAAATAAAGAGTTTTATTCTATGTAAGACAAAGAATATATTTGAAATATTAATATTTCAAATGTATTCTTTGTCTTACATAGAAGAATAAAAATCCTTTGATTTGAAATTTAACCATTTCACGTCATAAATGTTTGAATTTAGTGAATGACTAAAATTTTATTTATTTGCTCTATCTTGTATATCGAGCAATTTTTATTTAGGTGGGGGTAGTACTTATAGAAGATTACTACCAGTAATATCTTGTAAGACTTATAATCACAGGTTTCCATACCAGTTGATCGTTAGATAATTTTGTTAAAAAATTACTATAGCAATTAAGCTACACAGAATATTCCGCGTTTAATTCTCGTGAGAATTCGTCTGCCTTATGCCTGACAAATTCTTACGAGAATGAAACGCGGAATATTCTGTTTAGCTTAATTACTATAGTAATTATTATAAATTACTACCTAGCTCTACCTATGTATTGAGCACTGTAGAAGTAAATACTTCAAGTTTAAGCATAAAATTATATTTCGTATATTAATTTATGTGATTAAACGAAGTAGTCATATATATCTGTAGAAATATATTTTCTTATAATATATACCGATCCTTATTTAAGAAGCTCAATGTAATTACAGAGCAATATAGTGACTAAATGACAAAAGACTATATTCCAAAATTCATAATGTTGACCATCTTATTCCTTTAATTTAGTTGACAGTTACAGTTCTTGACAGTAACAGTTTCGTAGCGCAAAAAAGTGAATCTATTATGCCCTTAACTCAGAAGAAATAGCAACAATCAATCCGTCAAAAGGAAATGTGCGTTTTGACATTATTAAAATCCGAAAATTGGAAGAGACGCAGCAAATAGCTTTTAATGTTTATATTACGCCATTTTGAATTTTTTTTTTAATAAACTCTTCAGACAATTCTATGGAGAAAAACAAAACAAGACATTCACACAATCTTTACATGTCACAAAGAAACCAAATATATTTACAAAAAAAAAAAAAAAAAAAAAAAAAAAAAGAAAGCATAAATATCTTGACTAAAATTACCAGATTCTGCATCAAACATCTTTCTTCTAAACAAGCAAATCAAACACCATGAATAAATATTTGAAAATAGAAGTTGAGGCATAAAAACGTTTACCAAAACGGCTGTATTCAACATTACATAGCTCGATAGGGTTGATATGCTGTACAGAAAAATATATAAACAAATAAAGCATGCACGTGAGTGTACAGTGAACGAAGCATAAAAATGACTACATTCAGCATTTGCCCCCCCCCCCCATTTAGCCCGAAAAGTCCCCAGGTGACGTCAAATCCTGGTAAAAATGAACAAACGGTGCAGTTTTAGGCCTTAACATATGGAAATTTGAGTTCTGCACCATACAAAAAAAAACAAAATAAATAAATGAATAAAATAAAAAAATAAAAATAAAAAAATAAATTAAAAAAAAATACTAAGTCCATAATTTGCCCCCCCCCCCAGCCTCAGTTAGCTCCAAATGTCCCAAAAGCCTTAACATAAATTAGAGTTCAGCACCATGCAAAACTACTAAATAGACATACAAAGAAAATTTTCGACAAATATGGTAAAGTAGTCCCTAAAAGAGCCTCTAGGGGCACACCCAAGAGTTACCGAAGTACAGACAAAAAAAACTATATAGATCAGTTAGTTACAACTTTTCAGGAATTTTTATAAAAATCCAAGACATCAATATCTTTAATAAGCACAAAAGTGTCAATTTTAGCCATTTTAAGCCGAAAGGAACTCCTAGGGGGGGGCAACCGGAGTTTTCCCGGAAAATCAGTTCTGTTAATATTTTAATGTTTTTTTTTTTTTTTTTACTCATATCGTGCAAAAGTTCCAAAAATTCCAAGATGTAGTTATTGAGAAAAATGCGGATAGACGAACGGATGAACGGGCAAGGGTGAATTTACAGGTCCACCTTTTGTCGGAGGGGGGGGGGAGTTACAATACCATGAATAAATATTTAGAAAATATATCATACTAAAAAAAAAAAAAAAAAAAAAAAAAGACTAAAATATCCAGATTCTGCATTAAATAGCGTAAAAAGGGTTGATATGTCGTAAAAAAAAAAAAAAAAATCAAAGGAAATCAAAGCATAGATATATATTTGCAAATATTAAAAACTAGCAGAATAAAACTTGGTTTCCAAAAATAAAGTCTAATCTGAAAAAGACGTTCAAAATGCAAACTTCATGAACAAGTTCCAAGATATAAAAAATTTGCAGTGTAAAAGTAAAAAAAACAAAAAAAAAAAAACAAACAAAATAACTGAATTATACAGTAAATAACCCGAAAAGAGCAGATATGCCGTAATACAAAACGACCAAACCAAGCACCATAAATAAATATTTGACGATGAAAATATTAAAGCATGAAACTTTTTACGAAAAAAAAACAAAAAAAAAAAAAAAACAAACAGGATTCTGAATTAAATAACACGAAAAGAGCTGATATGCCGTATTACACAACGACTAAACCAAACGCCATAAATAAACCTTTTACGAAAAGGACTTGATTCTGAATTAAAGTACCCGAAAAGAGTTGATATACCGTAAAATGAAACCAAAACAATCTTTTATGGCTTTGAAATCTCATTTTTATATTTAACGTGTGAGATTCATTTTTTTTTTTTTTTTGATAAAGTCAGTATTCTTTCTAAAGTACACAATTTCCAGTTCTTGTTCTTTTTTTTTTTTTTTCGATATTTTGCCTCTTTGTGCAATTTACCTCTGTCGTAGTAATTATCGCGAGCGAAATAAATCAGCCGTTGGCCCCAGGGGCATAACATTGCCAACTAACTTAATGTTAGAATATTGGCAAATGGGTTACAAAGTCGAGATAATTGTACACACATACATATATGTACAAAATGCAATTTCTACCACTTTATCTTACCTGACACACAAGTAAATCGTAAACGTTCTACACAACTGTCCTAATAGTGGTTTTACATTACTTGCACTAAGTATTAGTTTAGCCTAGTATATATATATATATATATATATATATTATATCTATATAATATAAAGCTGAATGTGTGTGCGTGTCTGGTCACGAATAGGCTCCTATATGGTTGACTATTTTAAAAAACTGGTTACATATAATGATAGAAGATGTATCGACGATCAGGAATGGGTATGTTTGATCTGGCAGAACGGTGGTTCACTAAAATTGTGGGGTCTGCGTTCGCGCCTGGTCCACAAAGTATGGAAATAATAATAATAAAAAAAAACGTTTACAAGTGTTTTAAATATAGATGTACATAATAATACTTTGATAAGTATATTTTAACTTAAATAGGGATGGTATAATAAAATTGTGGGGTCTGCGTTCGCGCCTGGCCTCCATAGAATAGAAATAGGCACAAACTTTAATAAAGACTTTTCATATCTATCTGCATAAGTATACTTTGATAATTATGTTTCAGTTTGAAGAAATATAGTATAATAAAATTATGGGGTGTTCGTTCGCACCTGACCTCCATAGAATGGAAATATGTCACAAAGTTTAACAAGTTTTTTTTAATATAGATCCACAGAATATTGTGATAAGTGTTTCAGTGTGAACAGGTATGGTATAATAAATTATGGGGGTTATCTATTTTATTTTTACTTTCATCATATTTTGCTTTGGTTTTGATACCCTCAAATTCGAAGCTATCTCTTTACAACCCTTCCTTTTCATAACCTATCATACTTTCATAAATCAGAGTCCATTTTCTGTAGGCTGTTTTTGAATATACATATACATATATACTAGCATTTCAGCGCGGCGTTGCCAGGGTGTTTGGAGGTGTATGTTGAGCCAAAAAAGTGGTAGAGGAAGGCAGGCTCGAACCCGTACCACAAAGGAGGAAAAGAACGGGGGAAAAGCTGACGTCTTTGCTGTTACGACCATCGCCAAACCGGAAGTAACGTAGGTTTTAATTAAGGCTAGACAATCGAAAGGAGAGGACGGCTTTCGAAAATATCGGCGAAAAAAGCGACCCCCCCCCTGTAGAAAAGTGCTCAGTTGAAGGTGAAGATATTATTTTTTAGCCAATTTTTCGATATTTGTCGTCTGAAAGGTCGAACTTCAAAACGATACTGATCTAATAAAAATCCGTCGCCTCTGTCGAAAATTTTAGGCAGATATGCAAACATACATTTATATATTGGTAAGTCAAATTTTCGACCCCAACCGATTACCAAGCTTGCCCCATCTCTGAATACGCTTTATGTAAAATTTCAAAGGTTTAGATTAGAAATTGTCTGAGTAATTTGGTAGAGATCGCAGAGGTCAATTTCTTTTTTAAATTTAACCCCTATTATGACCCCTTTACTGTTTTGGTATCAAATCAAGTTTAACCCATGTCCAAGGAACCTATATCTAAAATTTCAAGTTTTTAGACTCAAAATTGGCGGAGAAGTTTGGTAGAGTTCCCAAAGGTCAAATCGTTGAACTTTGACCCCTTAACAGTCAAATTTCTGGCCGAAAACGGATTACAAAGATTTTCCCAAATCTCAGTACCCTGTATATTAAATTTCGAGTCTGTAGACTGAAAATTGACAGAGTTATCGTGTAGCGAAATGTACACATACACTTTCACTTATATAGTCTTGGCAGTTCTTTTAACCTTAACTATTAAAAAAAAAAAAAAAAAAAAAACTTATTTAATTTTTATATTTTTTTATCATTCGTTAGAAAACTATTTAGTCAGTAAGTCATTTAATAACCTGCAATCACTGCATCAACTTAATCTCTCGAATTCACTATAGTACTAATGGTAATGTTAAGGGATCATCAGCCTATTCATGTTATGAGAATGAATTCCTTACCTGTGAGATTCATCTGTTTCCAACTTCAAAATGGATATTTTTTTTAATTTCCCAGTCATGTATTTACAAGATTAGGATGAATCCATTTGACTACTTATCACCCCTACTATGATTAGTACTTAATATATTTACATTCTTATTTACTGAAAATTAAAAATATATAAAGGTTAAAAATATTTATAAATATATACATTTTTTATATAATACATTTTATACATTACTAACATAGTTTTGGATTTCCTTTATTAATATATTCTGGTTAATCTTAAACGATTCAAAAGCATCAGGATAACGAACAAATGCTTTATTTAACTGTTTAAATATTTTAGTTTTATCCCCACCTTGTTTTATCATCCTTATTACTAAACTAGAAACTGGTGGTATAAAATCTATTAATTTTAAGGTAACGCGAGCTATTCTCAAAAACTCTGACGTAATGGTTCTATAAAACATAAAAAGAGGGCAGGTACTATCTTTATGCGGCATACGAACTATTTGAAACGGGAAAGAGTTTCTTTTATCAAATATTTTATAAAGAAAAATCCAATCCTTAATTTTTATATCTAAATCCAGAAATGTAGCCTGTTGTCCTCTATGTTCACAATTCAATTCTAACTCCTTTGGATATATAAGATGCTTATTTTTTTTTCGAATTCATCATTATCTTTTATACATATAAGATCATCTATAAATCTCATAGACCTATGAAAATTATATGTTTTAGATATCATTTTTTATTTGTGATGACATATATATATATATATATACTTGAGTCTATGTAAATACAGATTTGCCCAAAATGGTGCAGGATACAATCCCATTGTCTACTGTAAACCTACGTTCACAGTTATCTACACACGTTCGGACTCTTTTTGCCCCACCAAACAAAAATATAATCTTATCAAAACCCTTACCCATAGAGCTTTGATATGTTCAGAGACCAAATAAAATGATGAAGTCAAGTTTATTACCAATACTCTTTGCAATAATGGGGTTTCATTGCAAATTGTAGAATCTACAATAAGAATTAAAATGTCTAATTTCTATAAAATTAAACAGGCATCTGTTGACAAATGCCCTATCTACCTACGCCTATCCTGGCTAGATAATATTAGTGATAGGTCTTCCATTCAAATTTCTTCTGTCGTACAACAATGTTACTTTGCATCAAATACCCGTGTTGTTGTTGTTTTTCTTGTAAACCCATTTAAAAAAAAAATTTTTTTATTAAATTTTCACCCCAAACAAGGCACATTGCCACTTTGGTGTAGGGGGCTACTATCAGGGGCAGCAACTACTGGGGCACTATGTAGGGATTTGGTAAACAAAATGTCGTTTCACGTTGCACTTGAACTTCTGCATGTCAGTACAATTAGGGAAGCAGGAACCTGGAATGGAATTCCAGAGTCTAGCGGTTCTGGGGAAGAAACTACTAGAGTAGAAAGATCTTTTACATCAAGGGATCTCTACTGTGTGGGGTGGGATTTAGCTGCCTGTCGGGTTTGTCGAGGGTGTCTACGTCGTGGGGGCACAAGTGTCTGCAGTTCGTCAGAGCAATCACCATTAAAATACTTGTAGAACAAGCAGAGGGATGCAACGTTTCGTCGATGGGACAGAGGCTGAAGCTTAGATGCCAGTTCAGGGCCTATCAGATTGGCGACTCTTTTTTGAACCTTGTCTAGGAGCGAGAGACTAGTAGCAGATGCACTAGCCCAAATGTGACAACAATACTTCATACATGGGTGAATGGTGGCCTTATAGAGGTACAGGATACTTTCAGGTGTCAGTAGTTTTCTAGCACGGTAGAGAGAGCCTACCTTTTTCACAGCGGCCCTGGCAATGTTTTCAATATAATTGCTCTAACTCATGTTTCCTGTGAACGTTAGGCCAAGCAGTTTGAAAGATGTACTCTCAGACAGGGAGTCACTGGCCATTTCTATTGGTGGCAGAGAAGGTTTCTTGTAATTATTGAAGGAAACCAGTTTAGTCTTGGCAGCATTGAATGTGACCATCCATCTTCAATTTTTAAAGACGTCCCCCCCCCTATCATAACAATTCCATTATTCATTTATTCAAATGTAGCTGCGGTGTGCACTATGTCGATCGAACGTCTCAAAGATTAGATAACAGGGTAAAACAACATGTTCCATTCAAAATTCGAAATGGAAACTACCTACCCTCGGACGTTTTGAGCAATGGTCCATCTATAGAAGAGCACCTTACAAATAATCGTATTTGTGCTCCGAATTTGTGCTGACTTTTATTCCATTCTTAGTAAGTCGCACTCTCTCTATAATCTGAAAATTTTAGAAGTCATATACATTAAGACTAGCAGACCTTCTCTTTGTAAACAAAAAAAACAGAATCTCTTAGGGCTTAATCTGGTTTCTATTTAATAATTAGTTTCCTCGGTTTTTTTCTTCCCCCTTTTTCATCTCCAATTCATTGTCCCCCACCTTTTTTCACTTTTTCAAAAGGTGATTATTAAGCTCGATTTTAGCTTTGTTGAGCGAGCTTCTAATAATAATAATAATAATAATAATAATATATATATATATATATATATATTATTCACACACACACACACACACACACACACATATATATATGTATAAACAAGTATCACAAAAACAAATAATATCTATATAAAACGCGATACATTCCAGTAGTCGTGCAATCGTCTATAATGGTAGAGGTTTACGCTTCTCTCCATGGCACCTGATTTTGAATCTCGCTAGATTCAGCCAGTCCGATGAGTCGTAGACGACGAAACACGTGTCAGTGGATAATTATATTTAAAAAATTTTACATATGCCGCTTCCCATTTGGGGGAACCAAATTGGCCAAAAGGAAAATTATTCCCCAACTCGCATTTAGGTGCTCATCTCCATTCATAATATCCCTGCAACCTATGTCCCCGATAGTAGCCCCCTACTTCAAAGTGGCACTGTGTCTTGCTTGGGGTAAATTGAATAGAATATATATATAACAATCACTAGAGGAATGCAATCTGCATAAATTAAAATATGCATAAGCATATTGTACGACCGGGTAACGCCAGGCGTCCAGCTAGTGTTATATAATGTTAATACGATAAAAAAAAATATATGGAAATTTAAGGTTAGTAGAAATACGGTTTTCTGTACGACAGCATAAAAATACTTACGATTATTATTTGGAAATATAAAACGGATAATTAAATTCTGTTCGAACACAGGAATGTTACTTACGTCGAGTTTTTTTTTTTTTTTTAATTTTTAATGTTTGTTACAAAAAAAACCTAGTGAAATGGGAAGAATTCTTACGGAAAATGGCATCGTTTATGGAATGAGACCTTAGGAAAATACGGTACTCTTTGGAGGAACACGCTAACGTTTTATCGCTTGATATATTTGTTTGAAATGGCTGAGTGGGCTTGGTTACATAATCGAGTAACCCAAGCTAGTAAGTCGTAGTTGTTAAAAGTTGTTAGACTTTCGGCGTAGCTTTCAACTTCTCTCACAACCTGTTCGTATTTATGGCTTGTATCAGCGAATCAGATTCTTGTGAGGAACCTGGATATATTCATTTTCATCATATTTAAAAAGTACACACACACACACACACACACACGCACACACACACACACACACACACACACACACACACACATATATATATATATATATATATATATATATATATATATATATATATATATATAAGGCTGACAAGAAAGTTCTTGCGGTTTTTAACTTTTAAATCTCGGCTAAAACAAAAAATTTATTGATTGAAATAATCACCATCAGAATCAACACACTTTTGCCAACGCAAAACAATTGTATTTATGCCAGTAACATAAAAAATCTTGCGTTCTGGTGGCGATTAAGTCACTGAAGGCGTTTTTGATATAGTTGGGATTTTTGAAGCATTTCTCATGCAGGAAGTTGTCGAAATCATTGAAAAAGTTGTAGTCGACAGGTAAGAGGTCTGGAAAGTATGGTGACTGGGGCAGAGTTTCGTAGCTCAATTCGTTTAACTTCTTCAGGGTCGATTTAACAACGTTCGGTCGGGGATTGTCGTGGAGGAGAATTTGGCTTTTCTGTTGATTAATTCTGGGTGTTGTTGTCGAGGTTTCTGATGCATTTCATCCATTTGTTGGCAGCACTTCTCCGCAAGCTGCACACACACACACACACACACACACACACACATATATATATATATATATATATATGTGTGTGTGTGTGTGTGTGTATATATGTATATATATGTATATATATGCGTATATATGTATATATATATACATATATACGCATATATATACATATATATATACATATATATACACACACACACACACACATATATATATATATATATATATATATATATATATATATGCGCTTGCATTTAATATACTGTAAATGATGAGACCGGTTGCAAACTACCAAACAGCATGGCCTTCTTTTAGTGCAAGTTTAGCTTTGGGAAGTGTCGTGGAGCTTCGTCAACGTCAAACCACTGAGCTGAGCGTCTCCAGTTGTCGTAAAGGACACACTTTTAATCACAAGTCACAAACCTGTCGAGAAACGGGTCGTTCTTGTTGAGTAAAGAAGAGGAGATGCCACTTCAAAACGGCGTTTATTTTGGTTGTCATTCAATTCGCGAAGCACCCATTTTGTCTTTTTCTAATCTCTCTCAAGTGGTTGGAAATCGTCGTATACGTTATGTCTAATTCAGAAGAAAGTTCTCGAACAATTGTGCGTGGATTGGCTTCGACTAAGGTTCTTAATTGATCGTTGTCAACATCCGATGACCGACCACTACGCTCATTATCTTCAAGACTTGTCACCGCCACTAAATTTCTTAAACAACTATAGTGCTGTGCGTTCTGTAGTGGTTTGGGGCCTAAACGTTTCGTTGATATCGCGAGTTGTTGCAGCAGCTTTTCGACCTAGCTTGAATTGAAATAAGAAAATTATGCGAATTTG
The DNA here is from genome assembly GCF_053919585.1 of Euprymna scolopes. Lineage (NCBI taxonomy): Eukaryota > Metazoa > Mollusca > Cephalopoda > Sepiida > Sepiolidae > Euprymna > Euprymna scolopes. Next base: position 78,495,542 of record NC_136517.1, read on the forward strand.
CTTTTTTCCATCTTTTATTCAATATTCTGAAAAAAAAAGACATAGTTGTTTTAAAATGATTGAAATTCAAACGATTAGATAGAACAAAAAATAAAACGCTCTTTCAAATGATATATAAAATAAAAGTATTATAACGAAAACTTATTTTAAAATAAATCATTTGAAATCAAAATTAAAAATTCCGCAAGACCTTCTTTTCAACCTAATATATATGTATATTTTCCTAAAACCTCTGACCTTGATGGAGGGGGAGACTAAACTTGTCGCTATGGTTTCAAATGATCTGAAATAACAGCAAGGGGAGACTTGATTCCAAATATTTCTCATATGTTATATCTCCACTCTTTTGGAAATACGGAACGATTATGAATATTTCCATTATCAAATAATCCTTATACTCTGTGAAATATACTTTTTGTATGAAAACTAAAGAGGGGAGATACAAGATATGAGAAATATTTGGAATCAAGTCTCCCTTTACTGTTATTTCAGCCTTCATTTGTTAAATTCTGATCAATAGTCGCTGAGATTTAGAACTTATAAAATTGCCAAAAGGTCGTGCGTGTATATATATATATATATATATATGTTTTATACAGTGCTAGGTCGAACTATCATCTCAATATCATTGAGGCGTTAGTCATTAATAACTCTCGACCTAGCCTGTGTAGACAAAAGATTTTGAAACATCAGTTGGAAATATTTACTGATTTAAAACCACCTGAACAGTGAGAATTATATATATATATTTATATATATATATATATATATATATATATATATATATATATATATATATATATATATATTCTCACTGGTCTTCCAACTGAAACCAATTTCCCTCTTTCCTCATTCGATTCTTAGCTTTTAATTTATCATTCTGACGTTTCCTCTTAGAGGGCCAGACGATAAGGCCTTAAGGAAATTTTAATAATTCCACCTGCCCGTTTTTTGTTTCTTTGATCTTTTTGATTTAAATTAAATTATGTTTCCTCTGAAATTTCTCCTTCCATTTTGCTGTACCAAGAATTTACTTTCATATATATATATATATATATATATATATATATATATATATATATATATATATATATATATATATATATATATATATATATGCAGAAGCACCTAAAAGAAAATCCGCAGTTGTCGTTTTTTCAAAAACCGCTAATTTAAGTAAAATTTAATGTAACAATTTAAACCCCCTATACCTAATTTGATTCGCCTTTTATTCCTCTATAATTTTACCTGTTCATATTTGACTTTTAATTGAAGTATCCTAGTGTTGGCGTCAATTTAAAAAAAAAAAAAAAAACTTTAAATCGAGGAGTCAAACAGAAACTCCGCACAATGGAAAATTGTTATTTAAGTGTAACTTTAGGACATTACTGCAGCACAAATACAACAGGAACACAATGAACTAGTTAATATTTAGTAGCATAGCCCTTCTGCAATTTGACAGCCTGCAATGTTTTAGGCATTTCTTGAATTAGTCTGCGGCAATACTCCAGTGAAAGGGCATCCCACTTCTCTTAAATTTTTGTCCAAAGTTCTTTCAGATTTGAAATTTTCTTATTGCGTAGCTGTTGCTTGATGTAATGCCATACGTTTTCAATAGGATTGAGGTTTGGAGATTGTGCAGGCCAATCCAAACACGGAATATCATGCTCTTCAAGGAACCTCTTGACATTGTCAGCAGTGTGAATGGGAGCATTAACTGCATGAAAATGGGATTATTAGCCAAATTCCGGTCAAAGTAGGGTAGAAAATACTCAGTCGACATATTAATATATTTGGTCAAATTAATCCGAACTTGCAAGCGGACTATAGACCTTGAATCACTGGCACTAATAACGCGCCACACCAAAACTGAACCTCCACCAGCTTGCAGTGTTGAAGGTTAGCCTAGTTTTAATTGGATTTGTTTAATTAATAAATAAATCATAAATGCATATTAGGAATTTACCAAACTTAGAAACCTGCATAAACATTAAAACGTTGAACGGCTTGAGTTGCTTCCCTTTCAACGTTTTGGATACATATTAGATTTTTGGTAACTTATAATTCAACTAAATCTTTAAAATGTCGAACGTATAGAGTCACCTCCCTTTCTAAATTTAAAATATCTGATAATCGTAAATCGCAATAGGTAGTAACGAAAGAAAATGACAATAAAAAAATTAAAATGAATTGAGATCCTTAATTTTAAATGAAGAATGAGAATGAACTAAGTATAAAGTAATGTTAAACTTTCTTTCCTTATTGAATAAGTTTTAAACAAAAACTTTTCTTAAATCCCATAAATAGGTTAGCCGATATTTTTGTAAATAAACAAAGCAAATTCCAGATACAAAACTAACATAGAATCGCAACAATATAACTTTTAATACATTTGCTGTATTTGAAAAATGAAAAGTGCGGATTTCTTTTTGGCGCCACCATATATATATATATATATATGTATATATATATATATATATATATATATATATATATATATATATATATATATATATATATATATATACACATTTGCTTGGTTCTCCCCTATAGCCTTGTCAGACCATTAATATATATGCATCTATAAATGTATAGTGTATATATATATATATATATATATATATATATATATATATATATATATATATATATATATATATATATATATATATATAAAGCTGAACGTCTGTGTGTGTGTCTGGTCACGAATAGGCTCCTATATGGTTGACTATTATAGAAAACTGATCACATATAATGATAAAAGATGTATCGAGACACAGGAATGGGTATGTTTGATCTGGCATAATGATAATTCATTAAAATTGTTCGCGCCTGGCCCCGATAGAATGGAAATAGGCACAAACTTTAATAAAGACTTTTCATATCTATCTGCGTAAGTATACTTTGAAAATTATGTTTCAGTTTGAATAAATATGGTACATTAAAATTATGGAGTGTTCGTTCGCACCTGATCTCCATAGAATGGAAATATGTCACAAAGTTTAACAAGGTTTTTTTAATATAGATCCACAGAATATTGTGATAAGTGTTTCAGTATGAACAGGAATGGTATAATAAATTATGGGGTTTATCTATTTTATTTTTACTTTCATTATATTTTACTTGGGTTTTGATACCCCGAAATTCGAAGCTATCTCTTTACAACCCTTCCTTTTCATAACCTATCATACTTTAATAAATCAGTCCATTTTCTGTAGGCTGTTTTTGAACCCAGTCAAAGACGGGTACGTTTGCTAGTATATATATATATATATATGAATTATACTGGGTTATATAATTCAGTAATCGTTAATATACCAATACATTTTAAGCAAAAAAGAGATTACTTAAATTGTAAGCTATAAAATTATCATATTTCATAATTGAGCATTCATAAACCAAGACTTCAAAGAATGGGTTGGTAGCAACAAATAATGGATTTCATCGTTAGTTAAAAATTTTTTTCAAGACTATTCGGACAAATTCAAAAATTATGTCGTTTGAAAATTTTCATAAGAACAGCCTTTCTTCAGGCTCATTGAATAAAAACACTTTAACAATAAAACATTATGGAAAACATTTCTCTTGCAAGGAAAAGAACACAAGCGAAAATATTTTATCTTAATCGCATTCTTGCAAAGTATTTTTTATAAAGATTTATATATTTATCCATTTAAAGAAATTTTGATACATATTATCATAGAATGTTACCACTAATTACCTATGTCTATTTAATATGTTTTATTAATACTATTCACTGTTTTCTTAAGTTAAATTTCTTCGTTTCTTTATTTAATTTAAATTATTTTTTCTAATCCGGACTAATCAACTTTATTACTTCAAATTCCAATGAAAGTCTTTGTCAGCTTGAAGCATGAAATAAAGAATTGGGGAAAATACAGTGCTGATGAAAAAAGAGTGTGGTTCATTATTATTATTAATTAGAAAATTTGAAACGAAAAAAGATTTTAATTATGAAATTAAAAACTGACTAAAAGTGATATTAAAACTGAGAAATATAATGCTAAAAATTTATTCCTACTTTAACAAGTACTAGGAGACATTTAAAGCTTGTTTGATCAATTATTATGAAGAGGAAAAATTATAAAGCTAAGAATAACAAGCTTCATCATAAATGGAGTTTATAATTATAATTTAATTCAATTATTAAAAAAATGTATTTGCCTGTCTCGTTACATTAATATTCATGAAAATACTTAAATAAATATTTAGACGCGACTGGGTTTTCATGCGTAAAATCTTAGATGACGGCGTTAAGCACATGGTTTCTAAAATCTACAAGATCGTGCGAAATAATTGAGTTATTTAAATTTATTTAAATATGAGGTAATTATATTCTAATATTTTTGGATATTTTTATAGCTAATCACAGTAAATTTTATTGAGACATAAAAATTAATTTAGTTGACTCGAAAACCTTTTTAAAAAATTTGTGTTTTGTAGACATACGGCAGAAAATGAGTCAAACGCGTTTTTTTTTTAAATATAAGACTTTAAATTCTATTTAAAATTATAGAAAAGTATCATATTATTCTGCGCTTAACACAATAAACTTCAATGTTTTATCTTTCTGATAAAACGAAATAAAATAATGTTAGAAATAACGGATTTTAATGGATTTCAATAAGCTTTAGAAAAAGCAGTTTTCGATCAATTGGCAGTGACTATATATATATATATATATATATATATATATATATATATATATGTATATATATATGTGTACTTTTTTGTAGAAAAAGAAGTCCCATACAGTGCTCTATTATTAGGGAAAAAACCTTTCTCGAAATAAGAGCAATATATTTTTTGTATAATATATACAGGAATTTACATTTATATCGGTAGTCGGTACCGACGGTTTCAAGCCCGGTAGTTTAGGACTGCTCTTAATGTCCGCCTCAGGCTCTCTTCAGCCGACTCTCATCTCTATAAATGTAAATTCCTGTATATATTATACAAAAAATATATGTATATATATATATATATATATATATATATATATATATATATATATATATATATATATATATATATATATATATATATACTCCAGATAGAAAGATATCCAAAAATTAAGAATAATTGAATATCAAGGGTCGTTGATAGTGCTCAAGCAAAGAGAGCAAATTATATATTTTTTTATTATTCTTTATACAAATGCAACCATATCTTGCTACGATGGGCAGATCGTTTCAATCACATGAAAATATAAACATTAAAAAGGCCCCAGACCTTTTCAATTTTTTAGGAGAGAAATATTGTCATGACTGGCCATCAGACAAAAGAACTTTGATTTTTGCTGATTGCCAGTCATGGCAATATTTCTCTCCTCAAAATTAAAAAGGTCTGGAACCTTTTTAATTTTTGTATTTTAATTTTTCTTGTCTGATGAAATCAAATATGATTGAAACGGTCTGCACATCGTAGCAAGATATGACTGTATTTACATAAATAATATATATATATATATATATATATATATATATATATATACGCTTGTAGAATATTCATCTAAGCAACAAATGTAGGGGTAGTGTTTTAATGTAAAGCACTTTACTTACAATTACCATGATTCGATGCAGTTATTGATTTTTTTTCTGAAAAATATATAAGAGTAGAATAAACGAATAAAAAAACACCCAACGGTGTAAAGAGAAAAACGAAAATATTTTTTTCATATAGCTAGAAATCATTATTCTTCCATTAGTTTTCGAAAATAAACCCAAACTTTAACCCTAAACCTAACCCTAATTATAACCCCAAATTTAAACCCTAATGAGTTTACATTTTGGAATCGGCCGTGTTTTTGTTGAGATAAGTGTTTTCAATTTTAATCATACTTTTTATTTTTAGATTCAAATATTAATAACTCCATTTTATTTCAGTATTTAATTTATGTAACTTTCGGAAGAACCCCCCCCCATACGCTTTTCTTTTTTATCGTTAATTTCTTATAACGTGACTAGCTAAAGTTCAGAATAAAATCACACTTTCTTTTAACGGTTAATTTAAAAAAAAAAATCTTTTTGAACGCTGTTAACTTTAATTTCCTCATTTCAGTTTACATTTTGGAATCGGCCGTGTTTTTGTTGAGATAAGTGTTTTCAATTTTAATCATACTTTTTATTTTTAGATTCAAATATTAATAACTCCATTTTATTTCAGTATTTAATTTATGTATTTCTGTTTTATTAAATGCTAGCTCTTTTTCTCGTCCATAAATGTTTATTTATCTACCAAGTTGATTGCAAAAATAGATTACGAATTTGTACTCATTCTTAGTTCGTGAGAGGAGAATCTATCACCATACTTTCCCTTAAACACGTTCGTTGGACTTTTATTAAGTAGAATACTTAATAGTTTTTTTTTTGTTTTTTTTTTAATGGAGAGTAGAAAACGCATTGTGGATGCGTTATCGGCAGCTCCTGTTACTCTCGCTTCTTCTTATTTGTCCCTCAGTCCTCATTTTTAATGAGTGATTTTTTTGACAAAGGGGGAAGAAAAAGCTGTTTTCTAGGTAGGCAGTATTTTGCGCGAACAGTTGGCAGAGATGGCGGAAATTTTCTGTTTCTATGTCTATCCTTGTAGCCATGTCACTAGTAAGGGTGCTGGAGGTAAACGTTTTGTCTGGGCTGACGTTATCCGCCTGATAGTCAGGGACCCGAACCTTGGATTAACCACCAAGGAGGCTGTCCTATCAACAGGTGCAAAGTACTGGAGCTGCTGTATTGCCATTTGGTGAATGGATTCTGGACCATGCAGTAGCTTCTGGTGAGGCCTCTCGATGCCATACTAGTGGGTAATTGTTACGGCTTTACCTTATCATTAGCTACAAATAATAAAAAAAATTCTTCGTTTCTTTTTCTCTCTTAGTTTCCCCTCTCTGTCCTGCTCTAAGTAAATCTGACGACCTAGTCCACAAATTCCAAAAATTCATCATGACAAGTTTCAAGAAAAAATACACGATTAAACCCGGTTCTCCAACTTCCAACGTAGACCCCTACTACCATGTCTCCTTCTCCAACATCAGGGGTCTACGTTCTAACCTTCCAGAGGTTGAAACCCAATTACAGGAGACTAAACCAGACCTTTTATTTTTAAGTGAAACTGGCATTGGACAGGCTATTTCCCTAGAAGAGTTCGCAATTAAAGGATACTCTAACTTAACTTCTAAATCTCACCCCCAAGATCGCCATGGGCATGAAATATGTGCCTATATTAGGGATAACTTTCCATGTGGTAGGGACATCTCCCGGGAAGATCCTAACTTACCCTATATGTGCTTCCGGGTTGCTTTAGCTCACACTACGGCATTTATATTTACTCTCTATCGCCCCCATAACAGCGTAGTTACTATCTTTCAAAGCATATCTAAGAAAATTGACCAAGTCTTATCTGCTTATCCTTCAGCTAACATTCACGTATGTGGCGACTTCAATGTTCACAACGTCGAATGGTTGACCCACTCTAACAAGACCGATGATGAGGGAAGGTTCTGTCATGATTTCTCCATTGCCTATGACCTCACTCAGATTGTTCAGGAACCCACCCGTGTGCCCGACAATGATGGCCAGTATGCGAGCCTACTAGACCTTTTTCTCACAACTTGCCCTGAACTATGTTCAGTTTCTGTTCTGTCGCCTCTTGGCTCTTCCGACCACTCTGTTGTATCAATTAAGATAAAAATGAAATGTAATAAGTCCCCAGACGTACCTCTCCATCGTACAGTATATCGATACACTAAGGCTGATTGGGATAGCTTCCGTACATTTATATCTGATCTACCTCTGCATTCCATGTTTAAAAAGGATGTGTCCTCTATAGTATTGGACCTGACGGAATGGTTAATTGTAGGTATTGACCGTTTCATACCCTCGAAAAAGTTTCAGCAAAAACCTAACAGCCAGCCATGGTTCTCTCCAGAATGTGCTGCTGCCATTGTGCACAGAAATCACTTTTTCCACTGTTTCCAACGTAATAGATGTATGAAAACTAAAGCCGCTTTCAGGACTGCCAGCAACCATTGTAAGAAAGTAATAAAGAATGCAAGAGAGTTGTATGCTCAATCTGTTAAGTCCAAAGTAGCTGAGCAGCGGCTTGGTTCCCACTAGTTTTGGCAAATAGCAAACAGAATCATGAACAGAAGCGTGTGCTCCATCCCAACTATTATCAATGGACCTGAGATAATCTCGTCAGCATCAAACAAAGCCAAACTCTTTTTCAAGAACTTCGCAGCTAATTCTACCCTTTGCGATCAAGGCTGCCAACCCCCAATATTTCCTCCTGTATCAGAAAACACGCTATGTGATATACGTATATCTGTACGTGATGTTGCCAAGCTAATCAAAAACCTTGATTCCAGTAAAGCAACTGGCCCTGACGGTATTCCAATTATAGTTCTCAAAAAACTTCAACCTGAACTAGCGCCCATACTTACAAAACTGTTTAAACGTTGTCTTAAGGAGAATAGTTTCCCATCTCCCTGGAAAATTTCATCAGTATGCCCTGTATTTAAGAATTCAGGTGATCGCTCATCCCCCTCTCAGTACAGGCCAATAAGTCTCCTGTGCGTCATGAGTAAGTTGCTGGAATCTGTGTTAAATACAGAAGTAATCAACCATCTCAACAAAAATAACCTTCTTAGTGACACTCAATATGGTTTCCGTTCTGCTAGATCTACAGCAGATGTGCTTACAGTTATATCTCATAGGATTAGCAAATCTCTCGACGGAGGCAACTTTTCTAGGGCAATTGCTCTTGACATATCTAAGGCCTTTGATAGGGTATGGCATAAGGGTTTACTTCATAAGATCTCTAGCTATGGTATTGCTGGAAATGTCTTCTCAATTATTAAATCATTTCTTTCTGATAGGTTCATAAGAGTAGTAGTTGAGGGGCAAAAATTAGAAGCTCACAGTATTAATGCCGGTGTCCCTCAGGGGTCCATCCTGGGCCCAACTCTTTTCCTGATCTACATTAATGATCTTCCAAATCACATCCTTACACCATTTGTAGACATCTATGCTGACGACACTACCATTTATGGTAGCACATCTAAGACAGTAAACGACCAAGTTCTCTCCAATTCTCTCTTCTGATCTTGAGCACGTAGTGCAATGGGGTAAAGAATGGCTGGTTACTTTTAATGCATCTAAAACCAAGCTTCTCTCTTTACATCATCAACATTCTGATCCACATCTGACATCAATTGAAATGAATGGCTCTCGTCTTCAGGAGGCCTCTAGTTTTGACAAACTTCTTGGCTTGACCATTACTCCTGATCTTAAATGGAACACGTACATCAAATCTGTTGCCAAGGCCGCTGGAAAAATGGTGGGATCTTTCTATCGATCCGGTAGATATCTCACTGCTGATGCTATTCTCTATCTATATAAGAGCCAGGTACGTCCAAGGATGGAATACTGTTGCCACATCTGGGCAGGAGCTGCTAGAAAGGACTTGGCCTGCCTTGATAGAGTTCAAAATAGACTTCGTAGCCTCGTAGGAGATGTCCTTTTCTCTTCCTTGCAACCTTTATCTCACAGAAGAGATGTTGCGAGTTTGTCTCTGATGTATCGTTATTTTCATGGAAAGTGTTCGAATGAGCTTCAATCTATGGTCCCCCTCGCCAAACTTTCACAAGAAACACTCGTCTAGCTGTAAACACTATCAATAATTCCCCCCACTCTTTATTTGTGCCTAAACCTAAACGTAGATTCCATGAACAAAGCTTTTTTCTTAGAACTGCACGCCTGTGGAATTGTCTTCCGTTTTCCTGCTTTCCGGCTGACTACAATATGGTTGTCTTCAAGTCTAACGTAAATAAGTTCTTGATGAGCCGTTCCATATAAGTTATCAACTTTACCAAATTTTCATTACTAATGATTACTATAATGTCCAATTTCTACTGTACACTCTTTAACCCTTATCCTTGAGTGGCCTCTTGGCCTTGATAATGTGGTGATGCCTATGTAAAAAAAACAAAAAAAAACAAAAAACCCTAACTCTAATTATAACCCCAACTTTAAACCCTAACCCTAACTATAACCCCAACTTTAAACCATAACCCTAACTCTAACTATAGCCCCAATTTTAAACCATAACCCTAACTCTAACTCTAACTATAACCCCAACTTTAAACCCTAACCCTAACTATAACTCCAACTTTAAACCATAACCCTAATCCTAACTCTAACTATAACCCCAACTTTAAACCCAAACCATAACTCTTACTCTAACTATAACCCCACTTTAAACCCTAACCCTAAGTCTAACCATAACCCCAACTTTAAATCCTTACTCTAACCCTAACTCTAACTATAACCCCAACTTTAAACCCTGACCCTAACTATAACCCCAACTTTAAACCCTGACCCTAACTCTAACCATAACCCCAACTTTAAACCCTAACCCCAACCCCAACTTTAAGCGCTAAACCTAACCCTAACTATAACCCCAACTTTAAACTATAACCCTAACTATAACTCCAACTTTAACCCCTAACTCTAACCCTAACCCCAACTTTAAACCCTAACCCTAACTCTAACTATAACTCCAACTTTAAACCCTAACCCTAACCCTAACTCTAACTATAACCCCAACTTTAAACCCAAACCCTAACTTTAACTATAACCCCAACTTTAAACCCTAACCCCAACTCTAACTCTAACTATAACCCCAACTTTAAACCCTAACCCTAACTATAACTATAACTACGACCCCAACTTTAAACCCTAACCCTAATCCTAACTCTAACCCCAACTTTAAACCCTAACCCTAACCCTAACTCTAACCCTAACTACAACTTTAAACCCTAACCCTAACTACAACTATAACTCCAACTTTAAACCATAACCCTAACTCTAACTATAGCCCCAAATTTAAACCCTAACCCTAACTATAACTCCAACTTTAAACCCTAACTCCTACTATAACCTCAACTTTAAACCCTAACCCTAACCCTAATTCTAAAGCCTAACTCAAAACTTTAACCCTAACTATAACTCCAATTCTTACCTTAAACCCTAACACTAAACATAAACCTTAACTCGAGCCTTAACTAAAATCATAATCCTAACACCCGGGCAATGCCAGACGTAAATGCTAGTATATCTATAAAAGTGAACGTGTCTGTGTGTCTGTCTGTCTGTATGTGTGTGTGTGAGTGTGTGTGTACATTTCCCTACGCAATAACTCTGTCAATTTTTAGTCTACAGATTCGAAATTTGATATACAGTGTACTGAGATTTGGGAAAATCTATGTGATCGGTTTTCCGCCAAAAATTTGGCTGTTAAGGGGTCAAAGTTCCATGATTTGCTCTTTGAGAACTCTACCAAACTCCTCTGACAATTTTGGGTCTATACACTTGAAATTTTAGATATAGGTTCCTTGCAGATGGATCTAACTTAATAACTTGATTTAAACCCAAAACAATAAATGTTAAGGGGTCATAATAGGGGTCAAATTTTAAAAAATTGACTTTTTTTTTTTTTGCTCAGCATACACATCTAAACCCCCGGGCAACGTCGGGCACCCATGCTAGTTATCAAGAAAAAATATTATTGGTATTTTATGAACGTGTGGATGGAGCAACACTTATGGTACACCATGTATTCATTTGATTTTGAATCACATTATTTTAGCTGTATCAATATGGATTAATCGAATTTATACTTTAGAGTATTACCCAAAAATGTTTTCATTGTTTTATAAATGTAATTGAGGCGTTTGTAATGATGCATTTGAGGAGTAGGTAGCCAAGCAAATGTCAGTACTTAGATCATCTATTTCGTTTTCAACCTAAGTCTTGCAGGAATTTTCTTTTTTTACATAGGCATCACCACTTATCAAGGCCCAGAGACCACTCGAGAACAAGAGTTAAGAGTGTACAGTAGTCAATTGGACAATATGGTAATCGTTAGTAATGGAAATTCGGTAAATTTGTTAACTTATATGGAACGGCCCATCAAAAACTTGTTTACGTTAGACTTGAAGACAACCATATTGTAGTCAGCTGGAAAGCAAGAAAACGGAAGACAGTTCCACAGGTGTGCACTTCTAAGAAAGAAGCTTTGCTCGTGTAATCTACGTTTAGATTAAGGCACAGATAAAGAGTGGGAGGAATTATTGCTAGTTTTTTTTTTTTCTCAGCTAGATGAGTGTTTCTTGTGAAAGTTTGGCGAGGGTGGGGGGCATAGAATTAAAAAAAGGGGGACAGGTATGTTCGTGTTTGGAAATATATTGATGAAAAGATGGAAGAGCGAGTACAATTTCACGCGCAAAGATAGAGCGTGGCTTTCATTTGTCAGATATAATTTTTCGTTTCTAAATATTCCATAATGGCTTTGTTTAGTAAATGTTTTTATGTCCATTATAAAATCTTTGTTGAAATATTCGCAGAGTTTTGTTTTCCTTAAAAACATCCGTTTCTTGTGATGCAATGCGTCCGTTCAGTCTTGAAAGACAACGCATACCCCCTCCAGGGGCAGCCGTGCATGTAATTGTGAAGCAAGGGTTGCGCAATGCTGAACCACACCTCTCCTACATCGGCTCTGTTTGAGTCTAATGGAAAGGAGAAGTCCAGGACGGCTGGAAACAATGCCGAGATAAGCAGAGAGCACATACAACACCTGGAAGTCCCAAATGGTCACCCATCTTGTACTGGCCAGGCACATCGTTGCTTAACTTCGTTGATCTGACGAGAACTGGTGTGTCACCGTGATTATGCCGTGTGACTCAGCCTATATATAATTCTTAAAAACCGATGTTTGATTGCTTTTTGCCGTATATTTCCTCTGTGTTTGAATCGGCAGATTTGCCGTTTAGTTGTACAAATATCCTCGAACCATGTAACCACTAAAAGGGACTCTAAAAAGTCGACACCGTCTGTTTGTTTACACGTTTTACAAACTTTATACAGCTAAAATATAATCACATGATCATTGAAAATGCAATCACGTGATTTAAACATAATTTTTAATTAACCATATTGTTTAACAAATAAAAAAAAAATAATGCAAGATGACGTTTTAAAAATGATTAAATATATTTTATTTTATAATTTAAGATGAAAAACATTGACCAATAAAAATGAAATTTTGGGTGCTTATGTATTGTTGGTGCATGCTTAAATAATGTTTATTATTTTGTAAGCCATTCTTACCATGAGGAGGGTAGGGTGTTTTGTAAGTATTCTGTGCTTTCACCTTACAATTTAATAAAATGATATCGTGAAACTTAAATTTAAACTGAAAAAAAAATAACTATATAAAAATAGCACGGTACCATCTTCCACCATATGCACCCGAGAACACTATCTACAGTAAAATTGAACCAAAATTTGGTGTTTGTGCATTTTTCGTATCGCGCTATATTTAAATAGTCGTTTCTGGTTAAAATAATGTTTCACGATATCTTTTTTTTTTTAGTCGCGTACAAGCGACTCTATAAGCCAGTCCGTCAGTCCGTCGGTCGGTCGGTCTGTCTGTCGGTCTGTCTGTATGTCCGTAACACTTTTGTGCTTGGCCTTTTTGGTTAAGATCAAAGGTCTGTTGTTAATAGATGTTGTTCTTAGCTTTTTAAGTTTTTCTTAAGTTCAAAGTGTAATTTTTTTTAATGTTATATTGAAATTTTTTCTTTAAATAGAATAAATTAGATATGAAGATCAAAGTGTAGTCTCTGTTCTGGCAGATACTGCAAGAAAAGATCATATGTAGGGGCAACCCCATATATAAGACCTTGGTAAATGTTGGGGCAACCCTTCATACCAATTGTCACTATCCAGCTCCCCTACTCCCCGGGGAGTTGGTCCCCATTTCCCCTTCACTCCTCACATTAAAAATCGGCCTTGTGCCTAATTTGCTCGGTGGGGGAGCAAATAAATACCAACCCCACATATAAGACCTTGGTCAATGTAGGGGCAACCCTTTATACCAATTGTCACTATCCAGGTCCCCTACTCCCAGGGGAGTTGATCCCCATTCCCCCTTCACTCCTCACATTAAAAATCGGCCTTGTGCCTAATTTGCTCGGTGGGGGAGCAAATAAATACCCTTTTCTTTGTCTTTTGGACAAGATCAAAGTGTAGTATCTGTTCTTACTACATGCTGTTCTTATGTTTGTAACTTTGTGATATAAACTGGGGGATCACTTTTCTGTATTAATTTAATGTAAAATGATCACCCACTTTACAACCAGTCAGTCTCAAAGTCATTTAAGTCATTCTCCAGATCATTCAAGTTGTTTTTGAAGGATTCCAGTTATTTTTTAAGCATTCAAGTCATTCTTAAGGTCATTCAATTCATCCTTAAGTTCATTAAAGTCATTCTAAGTCATTTACTTTTTATTTATTTATATTTAAGTCATTTCAGCCCATTTTTCGGTCATTTTAGTTCATCTTTAAGAATTTCATGTCAATCCTACATTCACGCATTCATTCATTACACGAGAGCACGCGACTAATGGCTATCGGCCTTGTTTTAATTATAAGATGGAAGCACAGAATAGTTACACACTACCTTCCCCGTGTAAAGAATGGCTTTCAAAATAATAACATTTTTTTAAGCACAGTACCAAAAATACATAAGCACCCAAAATTTTATTTTCATTGGTCAATGTTTTTCATTTTAAATTATAAAATAAAACATATTTAATTATTTTGAAACTTCATCTTGCGTTCTTTTTTTTATTTGTTAAACAACGTGGTTAATTTAAATTAAATTTTAATAACATGATTACATTTTCAATAATTATGCGATTATATTTTAGCCATTTAAACTTTCTGAAGGTGTCGACCTTTAAGGGTCCCATTTAGTGATTACATGGTTCGAGGATATATGTACAACTAAACGGCAAATCTGTCCTTGAATCTTTAGGTCTAACGATTTTCAATCTCTGCTCGTCCACCCGCCATTTTATTACTTGCATAAACATGTTGGATAATGTATGTGTATTCTCAGCTACCCTAAAAAAGATATGAACATTATTGCTAAGAAATTCTTATTAAATTATAGAATTGTATAAGCGTTTGTAATATAATACATTGTTTAATATAAGCTCTATTTAATATTAGCAGGGAGACCCACCGTTATCAAGGATGGAATGATGATCAACGAATGTTTAATACTCCCATATTTTTATTGTCATAAAATTCGGCGACATCGTCCATTTTTCAATCAAATCGATTAATTGCCTGTTTTGGTGGGGGATCCACCGTGGTACACTGGGACGAAGCTTTATATGCCTCTCCACAGTGACTTAGTCTAAATTATATTCTAGTCTGTATTGCACTGTAGAGAATCCACTGTTGTTTTGATAAAATTATTTTTATACTAGCAGTTCCGCCCGGCTTTGCTCGGGCCCTATGTACTGTTCATAACTGTATGTGCATATGTATATATTAAAAGGTGTGCATATGTACGGTAATGCCTTTCTATATAATAGACTTCCTTGACTACCATAGAGAAAAATTAGTAGAGACTGCAGAGGTAAACATTTTTTTAATCTTTAACCTCAATTTTAACCCCTTAACATTTATTGTTTTGGGATCAAATAAAATTAAAATGTTTGACCCATGCCTAGATAACGTACATATAAATTTTCAAGTGGTCAAAATTGGCGAAGGAGTTTGGAAAGACAAACTCTTTCAACCTTGACCTCTGAGTAGGCATTATATACAATTTAAAATGTTTAGATTAAAAATTGGCGTAATAGTTTATTAGAGACCGCAAATGTCAAATCTTTTGAACTTTGACCCCTTGACAGTCAAATTCTCGGCCAAAAACTTATTAAAAAGCTTGCCCCATGTCTGAATACACTTTATGTAAAATTTCAAATATTTAGACCAAAAATTGGCTGAGTAATTTAGTAGAGACTGCAAAGATCAATTTTTAAAAACTTTGACCTCTTTAGTAAAAAAGTATTGACCCTTAGTATTTATTGTTTTGGGCTCAAATCAAATTAAAAAGTTTGATCCATGTCCAAAGAACCTATATCTAAAATTTCAAGTGTTTAGACAGAAAATTGGCGGAGAAGTTTGGTAGAGTTCTCAAAGGTCAAATCGTTGAACTTTGACCCTTTGACAGCGAAATTTTTGGCTGAAAACCAATCAAAAAGATTTTACCAAATCTCAGTACCCCTTGACAAAGTAATTTTGTAGAAAACCCCTTATGTCAAACCTCGAGTCTGTAGACCGAAAATTGATAGAGTCGTTGTATAGGAAACTGTACACACACACACACACACACACACACACACACACACACACACACACACACACACAATCTCACTTTCATCTATATATCTATAAAAGTGAACGTGTCTGTGTGTACATTTCCATACGCAATAACTCTGTCAATTTTTAGTCTACAAACTCGAAATTTGATATACGGGATACGGAGATTTAGGAATATCTATGTGATCGGTTTTCGGCCTGAAATTTGGCGGTTAAAGGGGTCAAAGTTCAACGATCTGACCTTTGAGAACTCTACCAAACTCCTCTGACAAATGTCAATTTTGGTAAAAATCGGACATCCTTCTTTAATTGGAATTTTTCGTTATCAATTTTCGATACTTGTCGAACGCATTTTGATATAAAACCTACGCAAGAACACTCCCAGATACATCACGTTCCTTCGTGCGAATTTAAAAAAAATCGCCCCAGCTGTTTCGAGAGCATAGGGAACAATCTCTCCCCCCTCTTTCTTTCTCTCTCTCACACACACTACACACACACACACACACACACACACACACACACACACACACACACACACACACACACACACACACAGCAGGTTCCATTTATATAATAGTACACACACACACACACACAAATACACACACAAACACACACACACACAAATGCACACACACATATAGGCAGGGTATATGAAATACTTCAAAGGTATGTCTCTTTTATTTTCATATATACATATATATATATACATACATATATATATATATATATATATACATATATATATATATATATATATATATATATATATATATATATATATATATATATATGTTCCCTTTGTCCTTCCTGACTGTTTTACATTTCCTCTCATCTTTCTCTTCTCTGCTTCTTCTCCGTCGGTCATCGTCTATCATAGCCTCTCGCAGGACAAAGTAACACAGCCGTTATGTCGCCGGCATAAAAGCGTCCGATTCTCCTGCCAAACCCGATCCCATCCACCCGCAAACAATTCCCACCGGCGAATACTGCTTGAAAGATACCGCTTTTCAGCCAACTATAACATGGGAACGGTCGATTTTGCAAAGTGTGGCAGCTTCATTTTTTTTTTTTTAACATGCTCTCGGTGCGATCCTTTGCACTAGAACGACACGGAAAATGCACTGGATAACCTATCATGAAACAGCCCGGAGAGGGAATTGCAACAATTCACAAACGTGGCGACGCAATTCCGATAAATCGAATAAGTTCGCATATACCAGCATACGATTTTATTTTTTTTTTTTTAGAAATGGCGGAGTCATTAATATATATGTGCTGCCAATCTTTCTACGGAAGAGTGAAGCCTTTTTCGTTCTTCACTCTTTCGAAACAATGGACATCTCCTGCAAGAGTGTCTGACTCGGAGAGTCTGCTATAACACAAGGGTTGCTCAACCACCATCCCCATCTCTCCTGAACCACCATTGCTAGACAGGGCCAGCCTTAGATCATTGGAGGCCCTAGACGAATTAAATCTGGTGCCCCCCCCCCAAATGAAATAGGGAAATAAAAATAATTATCGAAAAAAATAAAATTACGCATTAAAAACTAATTATATTTATATCTAAATCAACAAATACCTGAAATATGTGCACACATGCAGATGTCATAAACCGTAACAAAAATCAACTTTTTGTGCTTTGATGGTTGCAAAGTTTTGAATAAATTGTGAATAATCCAGAGACCCCTTGACAGCCAAATTTCTGGCCGGAAACGAATTAAAAAGATTTTCCTAAATCTCACTACCCCTTATGTCAAATCTCGAGCCTGTAGACTGAAAATTGACAGAGTAATTTGGTAGCGAAATATACACACACAGACACACACACAGACATTTTTTACTTTATAGATTGCACTATACATTATATAGCGCTGTGTGTGTATATATATATATATATATATATATATATATATATATATATATATATATATATATATATATATATACACGTTTTATTTTTTATTACCGGATCTTTCTGCTAAGTTACATTATTGTTTCGGCTATACGGCCGTTTTTTTGGCCGTCTTTAGCGTCCTCAGACTTTTACAGAAACATGGGTTCTGTAAATGTCTGAGGACGCTACAGACGGCCCAAAAAAAACGGCCGTGTGGCCGAAACAATAATGTAACTTAACAGAAAGATACGGTAATAAAAATTAAAACGCATATTTGCTCTACAACAGTATTGAGCACTTTCTTCAGTTTTTATTAATTACCATCTCCTATATATATATATATATATATATATATATATATATATATATATATATATTAAAAGATTGACTCATGTCCAGGTACTCTACATCTAAAATTTCAAGTGTTTAGACCCCCAAATTGGCGGAGGAGTTTAGTAGAGTCTGCAAAGGTCAACTCTTTATACTGTGATCTCTTGGCAGCCAAACCTTCGCCCCGAAACTGATTAAAAACTTGCTGCATGTCTGGGTAGGCTTTGTGTAAAATTTCAAATATTTAGAGCCAAAATTGGCTGAATAGTTTGCTAGAGACCGCAAATGTCAAATCTCTTGAACTTTGACCCCTTGACATCCAAATTTCTGGTCGAAAACCGATTAAAAAAGACTTTCCCATGTCTCAATACCCCTTATGTCAAATCCCGAACATGTAGACTGAAAATTGACAGAGTAGTTTGGTAGGAAAATGTACACAGACAGACACACACACAGTTTTCACTTTATAGATTACACTATACATTATATGGCGCTGTGTGTATATATACGAGTTTTCTTGCTTCATTTTCTTTCTACGAATTCAGTGCCCGTTACTTTCTAGGCACATTGTCTACCCAGGACGAATACCTCAGCCCGATAGCTAAAAGGCCACTGTAATGGCCCAGTTTCTATCGGACTGTTTGTCAAGAACGAATCTTCAACTTGTATTACCAACCTCCAGGGAGATGACCACTAGCATACTGCACTTGGTTGTTCCAACTGCAGTGAGGTAGGGAGAGTCAGGTCAACATAAATAAGGTGCATTATGACCTAGAAAAATTGCGTGCATAGCCCTGTCGACATTCCTCAGTATGGGCGCCTCATATAGTAAGTGATGAGCTTATTCCACCCAAAAATCTGGTGTCAAAGCCTGGAAGAGTTGACCTCCTATGCACTACTAAAGCGACTGCCCCAGCCTAACGGATACGAGCCTAGTTCCTGACCCATCACCTTTTGGTCTGGTTATCGAGAATGAATTGTCAATTGGTATTTCTACTCAAGTCTCCAAGCAACTAAATAATGAGGAGACCAACAGCTGGCTGACCAACGATATGGATCTAGGCAAGCCCGTTCTCCTGCAGATATCCTAACTGTAATCTGTGAACGTATATACCAGGCACTGGATAAAGCAGGGAAAAGTAGGGCAGTAGCCCTCGATATATCCAAGACTTTTGACAGGGTTTGGCACGATGGTCTTCTCAGGAAAATCGGATCTCATTGTATTACTAGGCGAATACTTAACATAATTAAATTCTTCTTAAATAAAAGAAGAATTCAGATTGCTCTTGATAGTCGCACATCAAAACATGATGATATAAATTCGGGTGTGCTTCAAGAATCGATCCCTGGACCTTTATTATTCCTGCTATTCATAAACGACCTCCCTGATAAAATTGTTTCTGAAATGGGTATGTTTGCTGATGACACCACGCTCTATGACAGACACGTGGGGACACGAATGCACACACATCTACGGAAATGGCGGAAATCCTAGAGGAAGACGTCCAGTCAGTAGTTGAATGGGGACAAAAATGGATGGCGACATTCAATGCTGCCAAGACCAAGCTTGTTTACAAGAAACCTCAACCACCAATAGCTACGGCTAGCGATAAATTACCTGAAAGTACTTTGTTCAAACTCCTCGGCTTAATGTTCACAGGGAACATGAACTGGAACAGATACATTGAGAGCATTGCCAGGGCTGCTGTGAGGAAGGTGGGCTCTCTCTACCGTGCTAGAAAATTATTACGCCTGAAAATATCTTGTACCTTTACTTTTCGCCCATGTATGGAGTATTGTCGTCACATTTAAGCTGGTGCATCTGCTACTAACTCTCTAACTCCTGGACGAGGTTCAAAAGAGAGTCCTCAACCTGATAGGCCCTGAACTGTCATCTAAGCTTCAACCTGTGTCCCATCGACGAAATGTATCCCTCTGCATGTTTTACAAGAACTACACGCCCTTGTACCCCTTGATGTGAATACCCCCGACAAACCTGACAAGCAGCTAAATCTCACTCCTATACAGTAGATATCGCTAGATGCCAGAAAGTCTTCTACTCTAATAATTTTCCCCCCAGAACTTCTAGAATTTGGAATTCCTTTCCGGTTGCCTGCTTCCTCAACTGTACTGACATTCAAAAGTTCAAGTTTACATTAGTAAACAGACATCTTACTGCAAAACTCCCAACATAGTATACCTGCAATTATATCCAAATAGTAGACCCCTGCATCAAAGATGTATTCGCATTGTCTGGGGTCAAAATTAAATAAATTAAAAAATAAAAATAAAACACTGTGCATGATCACAATATTTGGATGAGTATATTTATAGCCAGGGGTGATAAGACCGAATCAATCAGGCACAAGAATCGTTGAATAAAACCTACTGAAACTCTTTGTTTTTTCAGTCATAGCTTTTCGTCTTTGCTGATCATAGGTGGTTTACTATTACAATTTTTTACGTGAAATTATTTTATCTGACTAAATTACTGCTGCCAATTTTTCGGTGGGACATGTAATAATTGTAATTAGATAATTTTCTTTGCTCAAAAATAATAATTTTTTGCCATCTCATTTTGGATCATAATTCCACCTCTCGCTTTTCACTCAAGATTATATTTCTACAAGGTGACGACTTGTATCTATCACGAGCACCGTCTATTGCTAATTATAACTAATTTTGATTGACCGTATAAGGCCGTTATAGAACAAAGATAGACGAATGGTGTTTCTCGTGGTGGCCCTAGCCATAACGCGAATGCTGATGTGGATTTAAGCATTTAAAGCAGTTGAGTCCTTCCCTAACCAGGATCTAATTGCGTTCTTCAAGCACCAGCTTAAAGTCAAGATCAGATGTGAGAGAAAACGATTACATTTCTTGGAATTGCAAGATTGTGTGTACAAAAAGAAGTCAGGTCTGTGTAAGTATTTCCTGCCTGAGAATTTTGTGCACGAGGTTTATCTGCATAGCGCCCCACTAGAATAATGAGATAAACTCATGACTCCTGAGTAATTTAGACAACAGTTTTTAAGTATATGTTATGCAGGTACTATCCGAGAAACTTATATAAAGGGTGGCCCACTTAAAAGTAGCCCAGAAAATTTAGTAGAGTGGAGGAACATTCTTTTATTGTTTAAATTAGTTATGGTCTTATAAAATATTTGCAGATACTGCCTGTAGATCTTCTCTTTCGATTCTCCTGATAGCGTTGGCAATTTTCTCCTTTAGTTGGTCTAAATGTAGATTGTGAGGATTATTTGCATAAACTTTTGGTTTTAAAGTCTTCCAAACATAAAAATCACATGATGACAAGTCCGGGGAACATAGTGGCCATAACCCTTTGCTTATGGTTCTCTCTTCCATAGACATATCATGAACTTGTGTCAGTGATTTGTGAGACGTGTGGCATGGGCATGTAGCGCCATTTTTCTTGGAAAAAGAATTGCATTTTGTCCTGTGGTGTTAGTTGGTTCTTAAGAGAAAGATTAGAGAGATAAGACTACTTTTAATTGGGATGTCTATTTTGTACTCTTTCAAGGCAGGGTGGACTGTTTTTAGCAGCTCCTGTCCAGATATGGCAGCAGTATTCCATCCTTGGACGAACTTGGCTTTTATATAGATAAAGAATTGCATCAGTACTGAGATATCTGTTGGAGAGGTAGAAGGATCCCACCATCTTTCCAGTGCCCTTGGCAACAGACTTGATGTACGTGTTAAATTTCAGATCAGGAGTGAAGATCAAACCCAGAAGCTTGTCAAAACATGGGGCTTCTCCTAGACGAAAGCCATCCATTTCAATTGATGCCAGATGGGGATCAGAGCGTTGATGATGTAAAGATAGGAGTTTAGTTTTAGATGCATTAAAGGTAACCAGCCACGTCTTCCCCCACTGAACCACTCGTTCGAGACCAGAGGAGAGAGAATCAGAGAGAACTTTGTCATTTACAGCCTTTGATGTGTTAATGTAGATGGACATTGATTATTGATTACAGTATTAGTAGTAGTATTAGTAGGTTAGTTATATGGGCAATAAAAAGTAGGTAAATTTTAAATACAAAACATAATTCATGTCAATATATACTAGCCTGGGTATAAATATATAGTCGTCACCTTGTAGAAATACAATCTTGAGTGGAAAGTGAATCGTGTAGTAGAATTATAATTATGATGGCAAAAGAAATAATTAATTTTGTGAAAAGAAAATTATCCAATTCCAAATATTAAATGTTCTAAGCAAAACTTGGCAACATTAGTCCAGTCAAAGAAAATAATTATAATAAAAAATAATAATATTAATCCAGTCAAAGAAAATAATTATAATAAAAAATAATAATATTAATCCAGTCAGGATCCGTAAAGCGTAGTTCCCTTCTCATGTCGGCCCTGGATATGACCTTAAACTATATCCGATGGTGAGGCCCCACTTTTCGGGCCTTGGAGAATATGGAGCCACCCTTTAATTGCCATTGCTCCCAGGTCCACTCTGACCCAGACTGGTAGTACCTGTTAGGGTCCCAACTATGGGTTAAATAGAAACCGACTTAAAAAAAAAAACAACAACAACAAATATACTCTATTAAAAAAATTGTTCTTCAGAATCACTGGAGTTGACATTAAACAACCTGAAAAGGGTTATTATGCAGTAAAACAAAAACAACCAACCAAACAACCTTCTCGGGTCAAGACGAAACGCTTTAACTGAAAAATGGAACAGAATTATGATCCAATCGGTCGATTAACACGTTTTCTAATGCCGATTTATCAGTAAAATGTTGCTATAGATAGAAAGTCTTCTAATATATATCGTATTCTAATATACATCGCATAAAACGTCTCACTCCAACTATTTTTAATTAATAAAATATTGAATTTACTTATTAATCCTTCCATTCTTTCATAATTTGTTTATCACTGACAATTTATCAGTCGCCATTATACCACATTTACTCCATGGTCAATCAGACTTAAAATATTTCTAATGGTTTGAAATCAATTTTATTTTTTAATAAACTAGCATGAGTGACCGGCGTTGCCCGGGTATTTGGGGGTGTATGTTGAGGGGAAAAAAAAAAAAAGAAAAAAAAAGCGGTCAATTTTTTTGTAACTTTGACCCCTATTATGACACCTTAAAATTTATTGTTTTGGGCTCAAATGAGTTATTAAGTTAGATCCATGTCCAAGGAATATATATCTAAAATTTTAAGTGTGTAGACCCAAAATTGTCGGAGAAGTTTGGTAGAGTTCTCAAAAGTCAAATCGTTGAACTTTGACTCGTTATCAGCGAAATTTCTGGCCGATAATCGATCATATCGATTTTCCCAAATGTCAGTACCCTGTATATCAAATTTCGAGTCTGTAGACTAAAAATTGACAGAGTTATTGTTTAGGGAAATGTACACACAGACACACACACACAGACACTTTCACTTTTATAGATATATAGATTTACTGTATACTGCATCTTGATAGATTGCTAATATAATAATGCACATCTTATTGGTGTAATGTATTCGTTGCTGTGTGGTACGCTTGGGAATTTCTTTTTGAAATTCACGAATCGAAAATTGGCATAAACCTTTCACTGCTGTAACGCCTCTGTCGGTTTTTAATAGAGCTAGAGATTAGAGAGAAGGGAACAGATATAAGGCGAGAGAGAAAGAAAGAAAGAAAAAGGGGAAGAGAGAGAGAAGAAGAAAAGAGGAGAAGGATAGAGAGAGAGAGAGAGAGAGAGTAAAAGAAGGGGAAGAGTTAAAGAGAAAGAGGAAGAGTAACAAAGAGAAAGAAAGAGAGGAGGAGGTATCAACAGGGGTAAATACTCGAAACAAAATGGCCGAAAAAGTATGAAAAGAAGACCAAGCGTCTATGAACCTTGAGAAGCAGTGCGCATGCTCAGACCGAATAAGTTGAAAATCGAAAACAACATAGATATCAACAACAATGGCAACCACGTTAAACAAAGACCAGAACAGATGTACCTTGCATGTTGATTCATCGATATAAAAAAAATCAATATTCCATCACCACTCACATAACGCTTGTATTGGAACACATATTTTAAATACAAAACAAAATTCATGTCAATTTTATGTTCCTTTGATAACCTTTAACACATTTGAATAACTATTTCTTTTGATCTTTCTCGTTTTGTATACATATATTATGTTTCAAATTTATGCATATGCACATATTTCAATTATAAAAAAAAAATATTCATCCACGGACACGTGTTTGACTTTAAATAAATAACCTACATATGTAGATTCATTTACATATATATATTTATTTACATATGTATATTTATATTAAGTGTCTATAATTCTGGGATGAGGTGATTTCATTATGGATTTCGTTTTACGGACTCACTTCCTCATATTCGGTGTTTTTTCCACTACGTTGCGGCAGGTGTATCTCGAACTCGGGAACTGTTTGTTTGGAATTTCGAACCCAACCCTTTATTGTTACGGGGGTACCATGTTCTCGTTCTATTCAGACCGTCCTGCTGCTACTTAATGCTGTTTTCTTAATTGCTGTTTTCGCTCAGGATTGAACTCAGCACCTTAGAAATTTGCAATGTCTGTTTCAACGTCTTAGTCGCCTCGGCTACGTGTCACTAGGACACATGTGTATATTTCTTTACATATGTATTAACTATAAATAAACAACCTACTTATTTATATTTATTTACATATGTATATTTATTAGCGTTTATCTTTAAGATATAAATTTCGTAGTAACACTCACTACTTAGTAATTTTTTTTCTCTTTTTCCTCGCCATGTAGTTAAGTTGAAGAAACGCTTAATGAAGAGTCCACGTGATGTGAACTGCGATGTTGTTTATTAAAATGTCGGACGAATACGTTTGGCAGCGTGATTTGAAAATCAGTGTAGTTTTCATACACAAATAAATATACATATATATATATATATATGTGTGTAGGTTGTTTATTTATATTTATTAACTATAAATAAACAACCTACACACATATATATATATATATATATATATATATATATATATATGTATATTTATTTGTGTATGAAAACTACACTGATTTTCAAATCACGCTGCCAAACGTATTCGTCCGACATTTCAATAAACAACATCGCAGTTCACATCACGTGGACTCTTCATTAAGCGTTTCTTCAACTTAACTACATGGCGAGGAAAAAGAGAAAAAAAATTACTAAGTAGTGAGTGTTACTACGAAATTTATATCTTAAAGATAAACGCTTGTTTATTTTCATAATTTTTTGTTATAATTTGGCTTCAAACGTACTCCACACACACACACACACACACACACACACACACACACACACACACACACACACACACACATATATATATATTTAAATAAAACGGGTTAAGAAATTCCAACGAAAGAAAGATGTATGTATATTTAAATAAGGGAGTAGTCACCAACAATATGTATTTTTTAACATTATTTTATTATTCCGTGTCTTGGTTTTTCATTGAGAATTATGTTTGGATCATTGTAATAATGTTTTTAAGTCATTGAAATCGTTTTTACGCGTTTCACACACACACACACACACACACACACACACACACACACACACACACACACACACACACACACACACACATATATATATTTAAATAAAATGGGTTAAGAAATTCCAACGAAAGAAAGATGTATGTATATTTAAATAAGGGAGTAATCACCAACAATGTGTATTTTTTTAACATTATTTTATTATTCCGTGTCTTGGTTTTTCATTGAGAATTATGTTTGGATCATTGTAATAATGTTTTTAAGTCATTGAGATCGTTTTTACGCGCGTTTCAGACGTTCTGTGAAGCGTCCTCGTCAGAAATTATTTTCAAATGTGTTGGAGATGTAAAAATGGCAATTTTCATGGTTCATTTGAAGTGTTTCCAAGGGGTGGAGGCTTGTAAGTGTTTATTATTCATTGGCATGTTCAATTTTTATTACTCTTTTATTGGGCTTGTCCAGGTCGCTGACCTGGTTGTAGTCACTCTCTCTTTCTGTTAGTGTTTTTTTCTTTTCCTTTAGGGTGGGGTAGTGTGTGTATGTTTGTGTGTGTGTGTGTGCGCGTGTGTGTGCGTGTGTGTGTTTGCTTTTATTGTTTTGAGAATGTATATACTGTTTTATAGTATTATGAGGTTATTTTCTTCCTTAGGAAGGTGACTGTGATCCGAGGTCGTTAATAATGTGTATGTGTGAGGAGGGGGGACCAGCTCTTCTGAAATAAGGGTAGGGGTGCTTTCATTCTATTTTGATATTTATTTTTTGGATTCTTGGATTTTAGTATTGTGATTTTTCGTTTTAGTCTTTTCGGGTATTCCTTATATTATGTTTGTTTAGAAAGAGGGGTGTATTTAAAATAGGGGATTTTTTAATGTTTCTATTTATTTGTCTCCCCATGTGGGTATGGCCAGACCCAGGATCGGTTCCTAGTGTGGGGAAGATTTTGTTCCCTAGAGGGAGGGCAATTGGAGGGCGTATAGGTATGGGAGGGGGATGATAGAAGGGATGATAGTTGTTTCAGTCATGAGGGGGTTCTCCTCCACTGACTGAGGAGGGAGCGAGGTGTTGGAACAGATATTATACTATGGTTCTAGGTGTTTCCTAGTGTTGTTGGTTTCGAGGTTAAGTAGGGTTGGTATTGTTCAGTGTGTTGTATTAGAGATAGGGGTGTTATGCCTGTGTGTGGTTGTATGCGTGCACGTGTGTGTGTTTTAATGTGTCGGTTCTGATTTATGTGTAGGTGTGTATATATGTATGTGTATGGATGTGCATGCGAGTGTACCTTGCATTTCATGTTTTTGTGTGATGTTATTAGGCTCTGTTCAGTTCAGGAGTGAATCTGGTTTTTTTCCTGTGTAAGTAAATAAAAATAATTGTCTGTTTGGAAGATTGGCATTATTTTGAAGCTGTTTCCACTGCATGTGTGTACGTGTTTTGAAACATAGAGGTGTCTGTTATCTGCAATTTTGATGTTGCTCTTATGTAAGGCCACTCTATTGCTGAAATTTTTGGTGGCGCCTATGTAGGATTTGTTGCATGTTGTACATCTTAGTGCATATACTACATTTCTGGAGGTGTAATTTAGATCCTTTTTTATTTTGAATGTTTGTGTTGGGTTTTTGAATGTGTATGTGTTACCTTCTATTATTATGTCACATACTCTACATCGCGGTTTGTTGCATTTTGTAACCCCGTTTTGTAGTATGTGGGACGAGTTTTGAGGAAGTTAGGATGTGTTTTAAGTTTTTGGGTTGGCGTTTGCTTTTTATTATTTTTGTTGTTTTAAGTATGTTGTTTAGTTTGTCGTTCTGATTGAGGAGGATAAGGTTTTTGCTATCTGTGTGAATAGTTCTGGGTTGTTTTTGTTGTGTGTAGAGACGTATGCTAAAATTTGTTCTTGGTTGTGTTCTTTTGGGGTTCTTAGTTGGAGTATTGGAATTTTTTAGCCAGTTCAATACCTTTCTGTATTAGTGGTAGTGGATATCCTCTTTTCCGCAGTGTTATTTGTAGTTCATTCAGTCTAGTTGAACGGAGGTGTCTGTCTGTTACTATGGTGCAGACTCTACGTGCTAGGGAGTAGGGTATTGAGTTTAGGCAGTTTTTAGGACGGTGGCTTTTGAAGTGGAGGTATTGTTGAGTGTCTGTGGGTTTGTGGTAGATGTCTGTGATTATGTTGTTGTTTTTTATTGTTACTAGGATGTCTAGGAAAGGTAGTTCTGTGAGGCTTTGTTCTAGTGTGAAGTTTATTTTTGGGTGTAGATTTTGTAGCAAAGTGTGGAGTTCTTTGATATCCCCCATGAGGTTCTCCAGAGGATAAAGCAGTCTTCTAGGTATCTTTTCCAAGATTTTATGAAGAGAGTTTTTATATTGTGCCCGTACTTTTACTCTATCCTTTCTATATATATATATATATAAGAACAAGTAATTAATAAAGCATGTTAAAACATTTTTAAAGACATTTTATATATATATATATATATATATATATATACATATATATATATACATATATATATATATATATATATATATGTATAGTGAATGACTGACGAAAATCTTTATTCCAAAGTTCAAGATGTTGACCATCTTATAATTTATTCCTTTAATTCTGTTGACACTTACAATTCTTGACAGTATCTGTTTCGTAGCGCAAAATCAATCACTTATTTATTATTTTAACCATTCTTAGGTATTCTCAAAGGGAGTTAATAATTATAATTAAGTAATAATTATACAATTTTGCATATTAACACTAGTGTTCATGCTTACGCACTTATCAGTGTAGGTTAAAATTCCTGTCGGTCATGTGTATGTGTGTATAACAAAAGATAGGGAGATAAAGATTAAAGTTACATTAGAACGTTATTACATTATCATTTCAATAAGGATAATGATCAAAGGGAAATGAGACGGATCTCTTTAGGGCATGGCATTTCAAAGCTAAACGCTTCTCATCAGAAGAGGAGTAACCCCCCCCCCCCAGAATTTAAGGTTAGAAGTGGAATAGTTTTGTGAGGGATGTAATAAAAGGAGAGAGGAGAGAGGAAAGGGGAGAGGAGAGGGGAGAGAGGAGAGAGGGGAGTAAGAGCAGTAGAAATATTTCAAAGATGGGAGAAAAGAGGTATTGGGTAGGACGGGGATTGGGTAAAAAGGATAGATGATAGTGAAGGGGGATAATGAATACAAATAGGGAATGTGAATAGGGAATAAAAAAAAGTAGGGGATAGAAAAAGGGGAATTTTTTTTTTTTTTTTTTTTTTTTTTTTTTACTGTAAATCCGAGAGCACCCCTTAGCAACAAATCTTGCTTTGCACTGTTCTACGGCCGATGCTGTACTCTTTTTTTTTTTTTTTTTTTGTAAAAACCCATCTGGTAGAAATAAGATGTTTATCTCTTGGGAGAGGCACTACCGTATAAGTATCATTTTCGGTTAAGGCATCTATTTCGTTTTTCATGGCAATTTTCCATTCATAACAATGTTCTGAATTAATTGCTTCGTTGAAGCTTTTTGGCGCATTTACCATTGAACAGCAATAGTCGATTTGATAATCCTTTATATTGTCGACCACAAAAAAAAATCGGGTCGTCTTCTATTTCTTTTGAGAATATCTTTCGAATTTATCATCATCATCATCATCATGGACACTCTCGTCTCCGTCATTTTTATTGTTTTCGTTTGTTCTAATTATTTGAGGTAATATAATTCCATCCTCTTCATATGACGGGTTTTCGTCTTTACAATTAAACGTGTCTGTGAATTTTACACACCGGATTCTTTTTATTTTATTTTTTTCGGGGGAAAAATATTAAATTGGCTCGACTGTTTTTATCGTATCCAAGAAATATACCTCTGTCAGCTTTAATATTGAATTTACTCTTTTTCTCTATATATGCGAAGCAAGTTGAACCAAATATATGCATTCTGCTTAAATTTGTTTTTTTACCGCAGAAAGATTCATATGGAGTTTTAGATAGTGTTTTGTTAAAACACCTGTTGCGTATAAAGGCTGCCGCCATAAGTGCATACGTCCAGAGGTTTTTAGGGAGTTTTGATTCAATGAGTAAGCATCTTGCCATTTCAAAAAGTGTCCGCCACGCACGTTCAGCAGTCCCGTTTTGGTGTGGCGATCTAGGAGCTGATGTTTCATGCCTGATATGATGGTTAATTAGTAAAAGTTCAAAGTCTTTATTGGTAAATTCCGTACTGTTGTCAGAGCGAATACACTTGATTTCACCGTAGCCATGTCGGCTAGATATTTCTTAGTTGCTAGCAGGGTATCAGATTTGTTCTTTAAAAAGTAAACCATTATTAAACCTGAATGGTCATCTACGAAATTCAACACATATCTATAATGTTCTCTGGCCATCGGTTCTACGGGACCGTTCAAGTCACAATGCACTACTGATAGGATTTTACTGCAAGTCGCATCACAATATGACCTAAACATCCATCAAATGGACGTAAAAAATGCTTATTTGAATGCCCCAATAGACTGTGAAATTTATATTACCCCTCCAGAGGGATTTATAATGAAAAATAAAAATAGCGTGTGGCGACTTAACAAGTCATTATATGGTCTAAAGCAGAGTGCTCAGTGTTGGAACACAGTATTCCATGATTATATTATTAAACAACAATTTAGACAATGCGCTGTAGACCTCTGTTTATATACCCAACACAAAGACGATAAACTACTGGTTTTGGTTTTGTGGGTCGATGATATTTTAATCGCATCAAATTGTGACATAATGTTAACTGATGTTAAGAACAAATTCAGTAAAAGATTCAAAATGACCGATCTTGACAAAATATCCTGGTTTCTGGGGATAGAATTTACTCAAAGCAAAGGACTTGTTACGATGACTCAATCGAGATACATCGACAAAATACTTTTAAAAATTTGGAATGGGAGAGTGCAAGAAACGCTCTACACCGGTCGAAAATGATATTAATAAAAATATACACACAGAATCTGAAATAATAAATGACACACAATATCGCGAAATTATAGGTAGTCTTATATATTTGATGACTGCAACCAGGCCCGACATATGCTATACAGTAACAAAACTGTTCCTTTTAAATAACGTAGGACTTGTTTAGCTCTGTTTAAATCCTTCATTGTCGGTCGTGATAATTTTTGAGAAGGCTTTTACTTTTTTTTGCATGACTATCAGCGGAAAACCCTAGGGGTAATGCTCAGAGTATATAGATTTCTATACATATAAAAAAAAAGTTAGTCCTGGACACGACGTTAAACTGTATCCATTTTATTTGTATTAACACTTTTACCTACTAATACTTTTGCTTAGAAGAAAAAAAATATCTTTGTAATTTTCCTTTTTGACATTTGAACACAATTAAAAATGGCGTTTTTTTAAATGCTAAAATTCTAAGATCCAAATGATTTCTAATTTTTGTTATGTCTAAGTGAATATAAAAATATATATTTATTTTTGAGCAGAACAAACACAAGAGACTTCCCCATTATAAAAAATAGGGAGGATGTTGCAATATTTTGGAGTAGTAATGGGGTAATTATTTATTTTCGTAAAATACAAAAAATCTTTTAAGAAAAATTTGGCACAAGGCCGAAAATGGGGGAGGGCGGTCTTCTCTGTCTAAAGCTAACTAATCTAACCTAACTAGTTCCTAAATTCACTCTACTTTTACCACAATACCACATTCATACTATACATCCATCAGCGTATACATCCTTCGTCATTCACCATAAGAACATCATACCATGATAAACTAATTAAAACCCATCAGAAAAAGGGGGGTTGGGGATATAAAAATTTTATGATACAAAATACAATGGAATATATACAATGTAAGTAACAAAAGACCCCCCTGTTACTAAACTGTGGCAGGTGCGCTGATTCGCCAGTTGAAAAGGTGATGCGGGCCCGAATGTGTTATTTAGACACCTCTTACGAAAACTTCGAAAGGAGACCCGCATCTCTGGCGAATCAAGTGATCTGTCACCTAAATTGGGGAGGGAACGGGGCTAACAAAAACAAAAAAAAAACGGGGCAAACTTAAAAAGGGCCTAATGATCTCTATTACACACTAGTTAGGTTATGAACACAGGAGCCTAAAAAAATGGTCCTAACCTAGCCTAAACCGTGACCTACTCTGGACTTAAACGAGTCAGGGCTGACGTTCGTTTCTGTTACCCAAAATTCTTTTCCTAAGGGACATTCAAGAACCAGTCAAGACTTGCTTCTCTCACCCGACACACACGCGCAACTGACACCCACCTTTCAACAAAGTCTGACGAAGAGAGTCTAACTCTCTCGGCCTTGATACGACTCCTCAAATGATAACGGAAGATTCGTATAAGGTCGAGGGGAGCGAAGTCCTCAGATCCGTAGACCATACGTGTTTTCCAAATGACACCTCCCATAACTGCTAGCAAGGTTAAACACAATTCTTTTCTAATCCTATCCGTTGTTGGAGCCCAATTACTACATACATTGATAGGAACCAAAGTTAATGACGATATGTTCAGTATGCGAACCATGAGACTTGTAACAAACTCAATCCGCAGCACCACGATGCGACAGTAGACGAAGGCGTGACATACAGTCTCGACCTCATCGCCGCATCGCTTGCAAATCGGCGAAACCGCCAAGCCAGCTGAGTGAAGTCTCTTACCGACCCAGAGAGCATCCCGAATTACCAGCCAGGTCAAAGATGCCTCGTCATTAGTGAGGCATCCCGACCCAGGCGCCCAAGGCCAGATTGAACGGAGCTGCCCCTTCGTCAAAGGGAGCCCCTCACCAATGACATTCCTTATGGATCCCCTCACTAGTACCCGATATAATGCCTTTCAGGACAACAGCAGAGCGTTGGAGAGGCTTTCTTAACTCTTAAGAGGACCTTCAGCGCGCACCGGCACTCGCGGTAGAAGGGGCATTCACCTCGGGGCAACCTGTGTGCCTCCCCCTGGGAATCGTGCACCCCTCTCAAAGCCGGAAAGGCTTTCTTGGTGTCCTCCATCCAGAGGGCACCGTCTTCCCTATCCTGTGTGCACATTCGATCTAGGTAGTAGAGCCGTAATGTGTGGAGCCGAATCTTCACGTTTGGCATACCTAGACCGCCTTCAGAAGGATGTAGGTAGCAGATATCTCGACAGACCATAGGGGCCCTTCCAAGCCATAAAAAGTTGAAAAGAGCCCTCTGCAGATAAAGCAGTGTATCTGACGGGATTGGAAGCACTGATAGACGATAAATGAAGATTGGATAGATGTGGGTATTACACACCTCTGCTCTCCCCTTTAATGAAAGGTTTCTACTGATCTACAGCGCAGCTGCGAATCGAACCGCTTTCAGAACCTCCGACCAATTTTTCTCCAGCTGGAGGTCAGGACCAAACCAGACGTTGAGTATCTTGCAAGGCCTGTCGCTCCAACTAAAGGGTCCCTGAAGGGGCATACCCCTCCAGGCACTGATGCGCAAACCCGAAGACTTGTCGCAGTTAATTTTGGCCCCTGTTACCGTTTCATACAATCTGATTTCTACACCGACGACACTAATCTCAGCACTGCTCGTTACAACCACAGTTACGTCGTCGGCATAGGCAGAGTACTTTACCTGGGCATCCGTACCTGGCAAAGTGATTCCGCGTAGGACCGGATTCACCCTTAGCTTGCACAAAAACGGCTCTTTTGCAAGCACGTACAGCATGGGTGATAACGGGCACCCTTGACGAATTGATCGTGACAAACTGAAGGGTCTCGACCTCCTCCCATTTACCTCTACCATCACCGCGGGGTTAGCATAGAGAAGATGAACCCACGAGCGAAATTGCGGGCCAAAACCGGCCGCCGACAAAACAGCCCCCAAGTACCGATGATCAACCCTATCGAAGGCTTTGGACTGATCTAAATTGATCAGCGCGGCCTCAGTGTCGACTTTTTCTATCATCAGGCGTATCGTGTGCAAGTTATCCTGGATTGTCCTGCCCTTCACGGCACACGTTTGCTCGGGGCTAATAAGACGAGCCAGGACAAGCTGCAGACGATTTGCGAGAATCTTGGCCAAAATCTTTAACTCTGCATTAAGCATCGTTAAGGGCCTGAAATTACCTAACCCATCCCCACCATCTTTGCTTTTACGAACAAGTTTTATCACACCCATAGTACTTGGGGATTGAGCCGTTCCTAAACCATGAGTTAAATAAAACCGTCAGCAAAGGGACAAAGATGTGCGAGAACCTCAAATACACTTTGTAGGCAGACCATCGATCCCTGGAGACCTATTAAGGCCGACCTGCTTTAAGGCTCAATGACTTCATCCTCTGTTATACCACCTTCACACCTAGCCGCTTCGGTCGTCGAAAGACGAGAAAAGTCAGCCAAATAGGTGTCGAACTGTTCTAATGACAGACCGGGTTCCATGGAAAAAAGCTCCTGGAAATGAGATCTAAACGCCTTCAGCACACCCTGGTTTGTGGTCATGGTACGCCTGTCCAGCAATGTGACATGGGCGATGTGCCTATCGGCCGCTTGCCTCAGCTCCTCTGCACGCAGTTCAGCGGCCATGTTTGTTGCTTCCTGGGGCATTCTTTTTAACCTAGCCCTAATCGCTAAAGCTTGGTGCTCCTTTTCAGTAAGGGAGGCAAGCGAGCCTTAATTAAATTAATGCTAGCACTATCCCCATCCTCCACCGCCCGATATAATCTAGACTCTAGTGTCGCTTTAGCTGCCCTAGATTCTAGGTTGAGTCTTTTGCTAAAATTGGCAGAAAAGGACCTAATGGCTTCCTTAATTTTAACCCACCACCTGTTCCCTATAATTGCCCCCATCAGTTCCCGCTGTATGGTTAGTAATAGCCCTTCCCGGAAGCCCTTCACATCGAATAACGACATGTTGAGCTTCCAGTAACCGGCTAATCTAGGCTTAGGTCTATCTAAATTTACCCGTACACTGACAAGTCTGTGATCCGAGTAAACTATGTTGTGAAAACTTGGACAATTCAATACTCCTACATCGACTCTCCTAACTAAGAACCGGTCGATATAGCTCGGGAGCTGTACCGGACCAGAGCCGTGTCTACCTGTCCAAGTCCACACTAAGTCACAGGGCTTTTCATTTCGGAATTTGTCGATAAGATCAAACTTATCCACAAATTCACGAAATAAAACAGCATCCCGATCTCTGTTAGTACCCCTAGAAGGTAACCCAAATCGATCTAACTCGAGATCCAGGACCGCGTTCCAGTCTCCCGCTAAGATAACCATTCGAGAAGTATCCATGAACTGCTCGATTCGCCGAAAAAAGGCAGCCAGCTCAACGTGGCTATTGGGCGCATAAACCCCAATAAGACGTAATGCTCTACCCTTTATGGTAACATCCTAAACACACAATCTCCCCTTCAGATCCAAGTAATATGGGTCACACGACGCATCTAGAGACCTTTTAACTAGCCAGGAGACTCCTCTAGAGTGAAAATTAAAGTACGCTGAATAATCCTTAAAGGTCTTATACAGCACACGTAAATGGTCACCAGGAATAAAATGGGTTTCCTGCACACAGCAAATATCCACTCCGAGGTGCTGCAGGTCCAAACTCAAGCGCCATTTTTGCGAGTCGGCCCTTAGCCCTCGGACATTCACACTAGCAAGCTTGAGATCCATGATTGTGCCTTAGGGTTGAGAACCAGAAACGAACATCGCGGTCGTGAGCGTGCCGACAGCTCTCGTGAGGGAATAGGTACCCATCACAGTATCGATGAGTCCGTCATGAGAGATACCGCCGACATGCAGGGGATAGGTTAGTTTGACTATCCTATACAGGGAGGGGTGCATTTTTACCGGGACCCTCCCAACACAACATTTTTTCAAACTTCTTATATCGGAGTCATTAAAAATTGCTAGGGGAGGGGAAAGATTGAAGGTCTTGTTTGCCTCCTCCAGCATTTGCCATAGATCCTTGGCTTCCTCTTTTTTTCTTATGACAGTTAAAACCCGTCTTGCATTGGGGAAATTGGTGGGGGTGTCTATTAGCTTCCCCCCTACCTCCCTGAAATCGGCTAACTTGCCTAGGTCTGCATCTTTAAGGTTTTTGCTGTTGTTTATCGCGGCTGTATTGAGGATGCAAATATCCTTTCCAGGGAGGTAGAGGGTTTTTTTCTTTTGTTCAATAGCGGGGGTAGTGTTCATGTTAGTAGGGTCAGTAGGGTTTTTTTCAGGAGAAGCAGGAGGAGTGTTGTGAGGGGACTTAGAGGTGGCTGGAACAGGAGTGGAGGATTTGTATTTCTTAAGGGGGCTTAGTGGTGTTAGTTTGGACGTTTTTGGAGAGATGGGAGTTGTGACTGGAGGGGGCATTTTGAAAGTAGAAGGAGTTTTGGATGTAGTGGGGGACTGAGTGATTAATCTTATGTTTTTTGGTGGAGGTGATTTGCATGGGGATTGCGGGGTTTGTTTTTTTTGGGAGTCCAGTTTCTTTTTTCGGTTGATCATCTCTATATATTTTTCTTTTCCCGGGTCGTTTTTGAGCATGGCTTGCTCTTTCTGTTGCTCGAGGCTCAGGCGTCCAGGGGTTTTCTTTCCCGGGGCGATCTGCCAGGGTTCTCCTCTGAGTAGTTCATCCGGGGTTGTATCATTGTTGGTAAGTTTTGGAAAGCTTGTGGTGGTTGTGCTTCCCAGGTGTTGTCCGGTGAGTCTTTTGGGGTTTGGTGTGGGTTTCTTTAAGGGGCATTCGGATGTTAGATGCCCAATCTCACTGCAGCTCCAACAAGTTGGTCTTCTGCCAGCTACTATGATAGTTGATTTTTCTTCTCCTACTTCTAGGAAGTAAGGAATGTTTATGAAATTTTCCTTATCGAGGAGGATGTCAAAGGACCATATGCTATGAAACTCGTCAACTTGGACGGATACCATTTCGCCGAATTTTAAAAAGAAGGCGCCGAGATGTTCTCCTAGTATGTGGTGCGGAACGTGAAAAACGGAAACCGTGGTTTGTCGTTTCCCCATGTATTCGGTCCTTAAGATGTATTGTGCTGTTATGATCTGTTTTTGTGAGATGGCTATGCATTCTTTGGGTGAATTCAATAGTATACTCCAGGTATTATACCCCTTACATTTAATAATGCGTAAGGGTCTAACTCCTGCTGTGGCCAAAAGGTTGATGACAATGTCAGCAGTCGCTCTGATCACTTTTTTAGTTTTCCTGTCGACAACAAAAAGTGTAAGGCACTTTTTCTTGATCTCCTCCAACTTTGGTAAGTCTACAATTAAGCCGGTGTCGTTGACGAGTTCCAGGCATTGTTTTGCCTTTTCAACAAAGTCTTGCACGTTGATGTCAATTTTGGGGGGTTTAGACCAACTGTTAGGCAAAGAAGGTGTGGCATTTTCCTGCTCCATTGTGTCGACAATAATGGGCGTCTGGCTCGCAGCAGCGGCCATAGCCGAACCATTAAAAAACGGTTAAAAAAAGTTCAAAACAACTGTTATAAAAACAGTAGAAAAAAAAACGTCGAGTGGAAGAAAAAAGAAAATCCGACTCGGTGAAGAAGAAGGAAAGGAAAATGACAGAGGAGATAATCAACTTACAATTTAGCGCGCAGTACAAAAGACGTCTGAGAGTAATGGGGTAGTTATTTAAATGCTGCCCACCTCAGCATTATTTGGCACAAGGCCTGGTAAGTGGGATACCCGCAGGCTCCCCTAAAGGAGGGGCACTCCTGCAATTTTAAAAATTGCCTGAGTAACCCCGTCGGCATTCCCCGGTCGGGGCGCCTCAGGCAGCAAGCAATAAACTTGCCCCACCGGAAAGCCCGGTGGCAAGGCCTGGGAGGGTGGACCTCCTAGGTATTACCCAGGCAGTGTACCTCAGTCCAACAGGTGCGGGGCCGGTTCCCGGCCCCTCACCTGTTGGGCTGAGTGTCAAGTGACGAATCCTTGACTGGTACTACCCTGTCTCCCTGCAGCCGAAGCCGCTAGGAGACATCCCATCATAAAAAGGGTTATAATGGGGGTATGATCCCACACAGTCGGACGATTCTATTTATAAACGATGCTGCTAAGAACTGATGAATCAAATTAATTCACGTTCTGCTACAAACCAATCAGAAACCAGAATTTCTTCATAAATATTAAACCTTTTTTGGAGCAATTTCACATGTTTTTTCCCGGGTTTCGACACGGCAAGAATATTTTGTTCTGTGGAACTGTCTACTACAAACAAGTCACCTCCCAGGACTTGTGTGTAACAGCGAACCATCTGAAACTGTTCTGAAACTCAAAATGGCTTACACTTCTAGTATAGAGGGAAAAAAGGATTAGAATAAAGAATAACAACAATAAAGATGCAAAAATAAATGAATAAAGATAAAAAAGGAAATCCTGTGGCCTAAAGGGCGTTCCTTCCGCATTTTCTTTTCGCTTATTGTAATCACTCTCATCCTTAATGAAATGATACAGCAATAAACTTGAATCTTTATCTCCTTAACTTTTTTTATTAATTGTTCCTTTTAATCCAGTAGAGCTTCATCTATACAGACAATTTGGCTTTCTGTGTGTATATATATATATATATACACCCCACACACACACATATATATATATATATATATAGGGTGACCCCACCCCCCAAAAAAAAAGCAGAGGACATTCAATTGTTTTTCTGAGCATTTTAGAGTCAACGGAGAATAAAAAAAGGCCATGATGTCATATTTTTAATATAATAAACTAGTTATCACCAAAGTTTCATTTCATTCGGACAAAACACTGAGAAACGGGGCCTAATTAGATTTGGGGCCCGTTTTTTTTTGTCGCCTTCTGTATATATTTCAAAACAAAATTATCCAACAATCAGCTGGTATGGAAACTTGTGATTATAAGATTTACAAGATATTACTAACAGTAATACTCTATACATACTATCCCAGCAAAATAAGAATTGCTTGATATGCAAAATAGAGCAAATAAATAAAAATTTTAGTCATTCAATGAATTTAAAAATTTATAATGTAAAATGTTTGAATTTCAAATCAAAAGATTTTTATTATTCTATATAAGACAACGAATATATTTGAAATTTTATAACTCCTTATCCAATAGGATTTCGATGTCTACCATCTCTTCAGAGGAGAAAATATTAGCAAATTATTATAATGGTTTACACCTTATTTGCTAAAGTCAGTGAGACATGGAAAATCACAATTAAAAGTTTTTTTTTTAAGTATATAAATGTCATAGAGTAAGGGAAGTTAATGAAAAGGATATAAAAATTCACATGTTTAAAATTCAACGCTATTTCACACGATTAATGGTAGCCGAATGGATACGGCCTCCGCTAATCGAGCCAGAGATGTCTCGTGTCGCGGGGTTCGAATCGTTCGACTGGTAGTAATCGTGACACCCTGCACTGAAGAATCCCGAAAGGATGAAACACTAGTGTCTGTAGGTATTTAATTATTATAGTAAAAAAATAATTATGACAGCCCCTTTAAGAAATACGTTTCTTATCGTTGAGCACTTTCTGTTGAATTAAAAAGTCGGTCAATTTAGCTCTTATGCGTAGATCATCGTATAACGATTTGATCACTGTCTGTCTGACGTAATGAACATTTAAATTAAAAAAATGTTTAAAATTCAACGCTATTTCACATGATTAATGGTAGCCGAATGGATACGGCCTCCGCTAATCGAGCCAGAGATGTCTCGTGTCGCGGGGTTCGAATCGTTCGACTGGTAGTAATCGTGACACCCTGCACTGAAGAATCCCGAAAGGATGAAACACTAGTGTCTGTAGGTATTTAATTATTATAGTAAAAAAATAATTATGACAGCCCCTGTAAGAAATACGTTTCTTATCGTTGAGCACTTTCTGTTGAATTAAAAAGTCGGTCAATTTAGCTCTTATGCGTAGATCATCGTATAACGATTTGATCACTGTCTGTCTGACGTAATGAACATTTAAATTAAAAAAATGTTTAAAATTCAACGCTATTTCACATGATTAATGGTAGCCGAATGGATACAGCCTCCGCTAATCGAGCCAGAGATGTCTCGTGTCGCGGGGTTCGAATCGTTCGACTGGTAGTAATCGTGACACCCTGCACTGAAGAATCCCGAAAGGATGAAACACTAGTGTCTGTAGGTATTTAATTATTATAGTAAAAAAATAATTATATATATATATATATATATATATATATATATATATATATATATACTAGCAAAAGTACCCGTCGTTGACTGGGTTCAAAAACAGCCTACAGAAAATGGACTCTGATTTATGAAAGTATGATAGGTTATGAAAACGAAGGGTTGTAAAGAGATAGCTTCGAATTTGGGGGTATCAAAACCAAAGCAAAATATGATGAAAGTAAAAATAAAATAGATAAACCCCATAATTTATCATACCATACCTGTTCACACTGAAACACTTATCACAATATTCTGTGGATTTATATTAAAAAACCTTCTT
Source organism: Euprymna scolopes (assembly GCF_053919585.1). Lineage (NCBI taxonomy): Eukaryota > Metazoa > Mollusca > Cephalopoda > Sepiida > Sepiolidae > Euprymna > Euprymna scolopes. The sequence goes on from NC_136517.1 coordinate 78,535,985, forward strand.
AAACTTTGTGACATATTTCCATTCTATGGAGGTCAGGTGCGAACGAACACCCCATAATTTTATTATACCATATTTCTTCAAACTGAAACATAATTATCAAAGTATACTTACGCAGATAGATATGAAAAGTCTTTATTAAAGTTTGTGCCTATTTCCATTCTATGGAGGCAAGACGCGAATGCAGACCCCACAATTTTATTATACCATCCCTATTTAAGTTAAAACATACTTATCAAAGTATTTTTATGTAGATCTATATCAAAAACACTTGTAAACGTTTTTTTTTTATTTTTAAATTTTTTATTTCCATACTTTGTGGACCAGGCGCGAACACAGACCCCACAATTTTAATGAACCACCGTTCTGTGAGATCAAACATACCCATTCCTGTGTCTCGATACATCTTCTCTCATTATATGTGATCAGTCTTTTAAAATAGTCAACCCTATAGGAGCCTATTCGTGACCACACACACACACACACACACACACACACACACACACACACACACACACACACACACACACACACACACACATTCAGCTTTATATATTATATATATATAAATATATATGGATAGATAGATAAAATGTATATATATTAATCCACCTAATAAATATATGAAATCCATATAACATATTGCAGCAAATAAACAACAAATAGATAACAAATCGTGTATAAATAGATGCAACTTATTTTGTTTCTGAAATCCTTCCAATTTGACAGTGATAAATATATGCTTTATTTCTTTTTTCTTTTCACATTACTGTAGCAGAAGTAGCAATAACTAAAATGAGGGGAAAAAGAGCTTACCTCGGGTACGTCTGTTGTGTCACCGGTTGGGGGGAAAAGAGAATTCCAAGATGGCGTCCAGGGGTTTTTATTAGCGTTTACCCCATGCAACTCTCGGAAAATCACGTTTCTTTCTCATGTGATTATGCAAATGGATAATTCCCGGCCACTATAAAAGCAGGAGGCTAGAGACGAGTCGGCAGTGTCCTGCAAATCGTGTGTGTGGGTGTTTCTGGCGATTGGAGTGTGTCTTCTTTTACCACGGTTATCACGGACAGGAATTCCCTCTCTTCTGGAGGTGGGCGATATTGACTATTTTGAAGTTGTACTGTTGCTGACAGAACATTTATTTTTTTTTAGCCTACTACATTTTTGTTTCGAGCTATTTCGGCCTGAATATGGCGAAGGTGCGGATAAGCAGTGATATTATCAAGCCATTCTTTGGCGAGGGAGACGTTGTAACGTGGCTGAAAAAAGTGAGACTTGTCGCACAACTTCAGCAGGTGGATGACGTAGTGAGTCTGCTACCTTTATACCTGGAAGGCGATGCACTGGCCCTCTACATGGAAATGGAGGAGGACGATCAAAAGAAAATAGACCGGATTGAGGCTCGATTAAAGGAGGCATTTACTGATGATGCGTTTGCAGCATATAGAAAAATAACTATTGTTAGATGAGCTGGTGAACGTGTGGATGTGTACGCCAACAAAATCAGGCAGTTGGTTGGATTGGCCGGATTCACAGGAGAAAGCTTAGAGAGACTCACAAAATTAATTTTTGTCACTGGATTCCCTGACACCATCTCAATTGCTCTTCAACAGGTGCCGAACATACAAAGCCCTGACCATGGGGGAGCTAATGTCGAGAGCGAGAATTTTGACGACGACTGGCGAACAAAATCAGGATGTGGTTGCGGCCACATGCTCACCCAACAACAGGGCCCAGAATAATCCTGTTAATGTGACCTGTTTCAAATGCAATGTTAAAGGCCACCTTGCAAGGGACTGTCGAAAACGTGGAACACGGTGTTACCGTTGCGGTGAGAGTGGACACTGGGCTCGGAACTGCTCGGGAAACGAGCAAGGGGAGGACGCATAAGCGCCAGTCTCCTTCCCAACCAAGATGTGAACACGACGCTCCCAGTGATAAGCATCCATGTTGACGGGACGCGATGTTTGGCGCTTATTGATACAGGATGCTCCAGGACAATTTTACATGCAGACCGGTGCCGGTCTTGGAGAAAAACAAACGTAAATGTCAACACAATTGGTGGAATGTCCCATGCGTGCTGCGGTGTTGGAATGGTCTCTGTATCCACTGATGAAGGTGTGTCTGCCAGAGTCGATGTGTTGGTGGTGCATGGCAAGCCACTGGGATTTGACTTGCTTCTAGGGATCGACGCCATAAAAGCTCTAGGAGGTGTCGTTGTCAAGCCTACAGGATCAGTGTGGCTGGGCGCCAGGAAAAGTATTAAATGCGCAGCCATTTCTATCGATGAACCAGATTTCACTGCTACCTTTGACCATACAAAACCAAACGTGGACCGCATCGTGGAAATGGTCTGTGGACCACCCCCCTGAAAGGCTGCATAATCGAGTGTCAGAGTACCCAGTGCCAGCAGAAATTTGTGAAGAATACACGCAGGAGCTCCACACCTGGATAGATAATGGTTGGCTCGTGCCATACCCAGAGGATAAATTGGGACCCCCCAAAGGTCTAATTCCCCTGATGGCTGTGATACAGCAGAACAAAGCCAAAGTGCGCCCGGTGATGGACTACCGCGAGCTAAATCATTACGTAGATGCATTTACGGCCAACGCAGATGTTTGTGCGGCTAAGCTGCGTGAGTGGAGACAAAAAGGTGCTAACGTGTCTCTACTGGACCTCAGAAGAGCATACCTACAAGTCCGGGTCCATGAGACACTGTGGCCATACCAGACTGTGGAAATCGATGGGAAAAAATACTGTCTGACCCGTCTGGGGTTTGGTTTGTATGTGGCTCCCTTGATAATGAGAGCAATTGTCAGCAAAGTACTATCTCAGGAAGAAGTTATAAGCCGCGCAGCATCTGCTTACATTGATTACATTTTTGTCAATGAAGACGTGGTGCCCGCGACCCGTGTGAGAGAACACCTCGCGCAGTTCGGGTTGGAGTGCAAGAACCCGGAGCAGTTGAAGGACGGTGCACGGGTGCTGGGATTGGCAGTCAGGATGGAACACAATGAACTGCGGTGGAAGCGAGGAAATGCAATTCCGGAGGCTCCCAGTATTGTTACGCGACGAACAATCTTTTCCCTGTGTGGTCGACTTGTCGGGCACTTTCCGGTGTGCGGTTGGCTTCGTGTGGCTTGCGGAATACTCAGAAGGAGAGTAAGTTCGGTAACGAAGGGCTGGGATGATGAAGCAAGGGACGCCGTACTACATCGTATGATGTTCGAAACCTTAAAATCTGCGCAGCAGAACGATCCGGCACAGGGAAATTGATGTGTGGACGGCAAAGAGCTGAATGTATGGGTCGATGCTAGCTCCCTAGCAATTGGGGCAGCCTTGGAGATGTGTGAAACTGTGTTGGAAGATGCATGTTGGCTGCGACCTGAAGATGACTCTCAACATATCAACTTGGCTGAACTGGATGCCGTATTGAAAGGCATCAATTTGGCTCTCCAGTGGCAGAGCAAGGTGCTACACATAAAGACAGATTCTGTTTGCGTATACCATTGGGTCTTGGACACGCTAACTGGAAAGGCGCGAGTACGCACCAAAGCAGCAAGCGAGATGCTTATTAGGAGGCGATTAAGCACTCTTAAGGAGCTCGTGAAAGAGTACGGGCTGACAGTGGATGTGACGCTGGTTCCATCAGCACGAAACATTGCTGACCGACTGACACGAGTGCCACAGCGGTGGTTTGAGGCAATGAAAAAGAAAAACGGTCTTGACCCAGTGATAGGCGCGGTCCACACAGACGAGCTGGATGAGAGTAAATCATGGCTATTCACAAAGATAGTGGACATCTGGGGGTGCGACGCACTACATACTTTGTCAGGAGAAGATGTCCAACCACGACAAAAGCAACTGTCAGAACGGTCATTCAGAAATGCGAGGAATGTCAGTCCATTGACCCAGCGCCAGTCAGGTGGGAAAAGGAAAGCTGGAAGTTAACGAGAATTGGCAGAGAATTGGAATGGATATCACGCATTATGGCACCTTCCATTTTTTAACTTTAACAGACTGTGGTCCATCGCGTTTCTCCATTTGGAGGAAATTGGCAAGGCAGGACTCGGCAAGCGTGATTCATCAGTTGGAGGCAGTGTTCCTCGAGCGTGGCGTGCCGCATGAACTCCTTTTAGACAATGACACAGCTTTCTGCAGCAATATGTTCCAAGCATTTGCACGTAAATGGGGAGTTCACTTGCGATTCCATTGTGCATACGCTCCAGCCGGGAATGGCATAACGGAGCGATGTCACCGTACAGTGAAACGAATAGCGGCTAGAATGTGTTGTCCCATACAGGAGGCTGTCTACTGGTATAACATCACACCAAGAGACGACACATCTCCCTCCACTGCGCCTGCCAACAGGATTTATCAATACAAAGTTCGAGTAAAGGAGACCAATCTCGCAACTGCGTCCCAAGGTCCCAAAAACAGCTTTTACCAGGTTGGAGATCGCGTATGGGTCAAAAGACCGCAAAATCGATGTACCACGAGGTTCGGCAAGGGTGAGGTGACCAAGGTGATCAGCCCTCAGTCGATTTTGGTGGACGGTGTGCCTCGCCATTATGTTGTTACATCGGAGGAAGAGGGAGACTCAGACAGTATGATGTCTTCTGAAAAGACAGAGAGTATGATGCAGGACGACGGAGAGGATTTTGAGCCATATAATGTACATACTGAAGAAGCGGAGAAAGGACCACCCGTCTTGCCTCTACGAAGGAGTACCCGACGGAGACGAATACTGCCCCCCTCCCCTGATTGTGAAACACCGCCTATGGAGCAGACTGGTGGCAATAATGGCGATGAAGAGGATGGCAGGGAGGAAGTGCTGCCTCCGGTTCTTCGGAGAAGTACCAGACAAAGACGACTGCCCCCCTGCCCCGTTTGTGATCATGAGATCAGGGGGGAGTGTAGCAGAAGTAGCAATAACTAAAATGAGGGGAAAAAGAGCTTACCTCGGGTACGTCTGTTGTGTCACCGGTTGGGGGGAAAAGAGAATTCTAAGATGGCGTCCAGGGGTTTTTATTAGCGTTTACCCCATGCAACTCTCGGAAAATCACGTTTCTTTCTCATGTGATTATGCAAATGGATAATTCCCGGCCACTATAAAAGCAGGAGGCTAGAGACGAGTCGGCAGTGTCCTGCAAATCGTGTGTGTGGGTGTTTCTGGCGATTGGAGTGTGTCTTCTTTTACCACGGTTATCACGGACAGGAATTCCCTCTCTTCTGGAGGTGGGCGATATTGACTATTTTGAAGTTGTACTGTTGCTGACAGAACATTTATTTATTTATTTTTTTTGCCTACTACAGAGGGAGAGAGAGAGAAAGAGATAGAGCGAGAGAGAGAGAGAGAGCGAGAGAGAGAGAGAGAGAGAGAGAGAGGGACTCTTATATTTTTTCTTATCGATTTGCCATGGCAGTATTTTTCAAAGGAAATAAAACTATATATTTAAAGAGGATGTTGTAATTTGTATGAAATAGTGTGCAATGTTTCTTAGAAAAACACCGCTGGGTACGAGACAAGATAGAAAAAATAACGGTAAAACTATACAAACACCGTGACAGCGAATTAACCCTAACCCTAACCCCAACCCTAACCCCAACCCTAACCCTAACCCTAAACCTAACCCTAACCCTAAACCTAACCCTAACCCTAAACCCTAACCCTAACCCTAACCCTAATCCTAACCCTAACCCTAACGCTGTCACGGTGTTTGTATAATAATACCAAAATAACAATATCCACAGATATTTATTTACCAACAAAATGTGTCGCACTAGATGTTAATATGTTATAAGTACTCAAATTTTCGAGCTAAACCTCATCCTCTAGAAGAAGGAACAGAAAAAAAAACAATACATGCAATCACTTGCTGTAGGTGTATTTATTCCAGAAGCCGGGAGTCCGGTAGTATAAATATTCCAGCCAGACTGGTTCGTATGTGTGTTTATTACTCCTGAAATCTGGATCGGAATTAGTGTTAGCTATTGTCGAATATTGTTAGAACATTTATCAGTTACAATTATATTATTATTTTGTGTTCCACGTGTAATGCTTCGAATAAAATTGTTTTATATTTGCACATACATACGTGCACATATTATCTTCCCTTCTGTATTGTTTAGTAATAATATCCAAGGGAAATAACTACTCTCGCTACTTTCGGAGTTAAGTCATATGGTAAATAATACGTAACAATATGTATGTATTAAGTTTCTAAAAAAAAAAGAAAAATCTAAATAAACAAAGCGTTGAGTTGCAGCTATCTGCAATAGACTTAATCTTGTTATTTATTCGATATATTAACATCTTACAACAACAACAATATTACAGGGTGACCCAAAATAAACGGGCCCCAACTCTAATTAAAGCCCCGTTTCTTAGTCTTTTGTCCGAATGAAATGAAACTTTGGTCATAACTAGTTTATTATAGTCAAAACATCGCATCAAAACAATAGGGGCTTTGGCCTTTTTTTTTCTCCGTTCTACAGCATATGTTCTAGATGGCCTCCATTTAGTTTTTGTTTTTTTTGGTCACCCTGTAGTGATGGACAAGTATTTTAAAACATATATATATATATATATATATATATATATATATATATATATATATATATATATATATATATATATATATATATAACACATATGTGTAGCAATTTTATTTAGTCTGCATTTATATTTATATAAAAGTGTTGATATTGAATTTTATATTTTCTGTCAATGAAAAATAATGCTTTCAAGACTAATATCATTTTTCCCCCCAATCAAATTACGAAGTGAATTTTCTTCACATTAAAAACTGCCCTTGTGTCTGACACTGTTCTTATAATAAACAAGCAAGTAATACATTTTTTATCAAAATATGACATTTTTATGCACGATATAAAAGCATCTAATATATAAAATCCAAAATATGTTTGTGTTTGTATGTCTGCCAAAATCTTTTGATAGACGTATCAGACCGTAACAAAATTGGCATCGTTAAAAAGATCAATTTTCTCGGATGAAAAATTTCTAACAATTAGTGTAAAAGACTGGGCCGTTTTTTGCAATGAGGGGTCACTTTTTGCTTCGACATTTTTTGCAAGTTATATGCCTACTAATCTCAACGTACGTTTAAAACACATTATTTTGAAGGTCCGCGATGTCATAAATCGCCGTGGTCGTAGCAGCTAACGAGCTAGCTTTCTTTTCACCTCCTTTTCCTCTTTTGTGTTGCAGGTTCGAGCCTACCTACTGCGGCTAATTTTTTTTTTGCTGTCGCACAGGTACTCACTGCTACTTTGATTGAAACATTTTTCTCTGGGGATTGTGCAATTGCCTTAGTTTGCCACATCTCCAGCTGGGCAACATCGAGTAGCCATGTGTGTGTATGCGTGTGTGTTTGTATGTCTCGCAAACACTTCCGGCAGATGCATCCGAACGGGAAAAACTCAGCATCGTTTTAAACCCCGACCCCTCGGAGCACAAATATCGAAAAGTTGGCCCAAAACATGTATTCCTTCACCTTCAACTGGGCCGTTTTTTACAAAAAGGGGTCGGTTTTTACATTGACATTTTCGCAAGTCATCGTCTACGTTGGATTGACTACCCTTAATTCGAACGCTCGCGACTTCTGCTTTCGCGATGGACGCATCAGCTAAGATGTTACGTTTTTTTCTTACCTTCTTTTCCTCCTTCGCATTACGGGTTCGAGCCTGCCCTCCTACTACCATTTTTTAAAACCCCTTCCTCCACCTGGGCTGCCTACTGTAGTTTTGATTTCCCCCTCAACCTCTTCATACCCCCACTAGTACGACTTTTTAACACCTCTCTCCACCCGAGATGCCTTCTATTGTTTTACCCCACCCCCTGGGGTTCCTATATCTACAAATGCATGGAGTATTGTTACCACGTATGGGCTGGAGCATCTATCACTAGTCTCTCCCTCTCAGACAAGGTCCAAAAAAGAGTTTAAAATCGTATAGGTCCCGCAATATCGACCAAGCTCCGACTTGTGTCCCATCGCCGCAATGTTACATCCATGTGTGTTTTACAGATACTTGAATGGAGTTTGCTTTGATAGAACTCTGGCACTTGTGCATTCTCGATGTACACGCTCCCAACCAACTCAACAAGCAGCAAAATCACACCTCTTTAATGTAGAGTTGCCTTAATGCCGGAAAGGTTTGTTACGTTGTTCTTATTTAGATGGCGACTTATATATTTGTTGTTGTTCATGTTTGTAAGAGTCTTAGAGTAATAGAGACAGTGTTAGGAGTGTTCATCTGGTGAGTGTTCATATGTCTTAGAATGTTCATGTTTGTAAGAGATAGTGACATTAACAGAGTATATATAAAGTGAGAGACAGTTCTGTATATATATAATAGACAGTGCACATGTTACTACAAGAAAACCAAGCCTGTAATTCAACTCGAAGGAGATTTTTGAATATCTTGATAGATAGACTGAGAGATAGTTTGACATTTACGTTTGACAGTTGTACATATAATATAAACACGTTATCTTTCTCGTTGTAATGATGAACACAGAAAACGGCAGTTATAAAAACACATGATGATCATTTATTTCTTCTTCGACCGGTCGGAAATGATTTTGTATTTCAGGGATTCAAAGTTGTTACATGGTTATCTCTAAACCCTCTCACTTCCAGAGGGAGCCTTGACTAACCGAGAATCGGCCTGAACCTCTCCGCTTCTCTGATTTGACTGATCTAACTCCCCCTAACTAACTTCGAACTCTTTCCTATATTGAGATATCACATGTATGCCTGGTCAACGTGACCATAACTCACGTGTTATCAACATGCGCGATTTGCACGTTTTTAAAACCATTTCTGACGACCAGGAAATTTCCCATTCTCTTTGTTGTTTTACAAAGGAATTTAACCTACTTGTCTAATTCTGTAACCCATATTTTATTATGCATTCTTTCTAACAATGTGAATAGTTTCCAGCCAAATTTGTATTTATTACATATTTTAACAGAATCAACTATTTACTGGACATTCCATTTATAATAACATTCTGTGTTTATTTTAACTTATGATTGGAATTCTCAATTCCAAGTCTAGCTTCGCAAGTTCGAATCCTTGGCTATTCTATTTCGTATTTACTTACTTACAAGAACAGGCTTCTGTTCTTGTAACAGGTTTATTCTCTCGTAGTTTCTTCCCACGAACTACAATACTATGGAATACCCTCTTAGTTTCCTGTGTCATTGATTGTGTTAACGTGTAGACTTTAAATGTACTGTAAACAGTATCTAGCTGCTTAACTCCTTACATAGTTCTTGTAGAGATGTTTGCAAAAACTAGACCCTTATGCTCAAGCGATAATATGCCATGTTTGGGTCGAGTAAGAGTAAAACAACAATATATTTACCACATGAACAAAAATAAAATGTGTATATCTACAAAATCACCATTTGTCCATGAGTTTAGTGTTCTTGTCACATTTAAGCTTATGTACCAAACACTCGTGTACAACCAACCCTTCGATAGGGTACAAAAATGAGTTTATAACCTAACATCTCCACTGGTCAGTGCTCTTTACTCTGCAAACTTGACCTGTCCGTCTAAAATCACCATCACTACCTTCATTTACTTTATTTGATTGCATTTATGTGTAGAAATTTAAATGTATTGTGAACTAACATCTTGCTGCTCAACTTCCTGCATAGCTGCATAGTATACCTATAAAAACGCTCCCTAATGGAAGCCCTTTACGTCCAAGTGACAATATGCTTTATTTGGGTTGAATGAAAGTTTAAAAAGAAATTGGAAATATATAAAGAACTCAACAACTGACTGTATTTCGGGCGCTAAACAATAAAGATAAAAGTAAAATAAACGTATATGAATAATAATAGTTTCTTTGAGCTTCCGCTTTCTGTTTAGCGGAAGTCTTACCGGAAGTTCTGCCGGTATAGAAACAGGAAGAGCCCCTTCTGGGTAATACTGACGTAACGTTTTTTTTTATGACGTGCAATAAAGAAAAATATTTCAAAAGCATTTTAATGTAAAGACTGCAAATTATATTTTTATTACAAGATATTTAAATTTTAATAATTATAATCTCTATTACTGTGAGATATAAAAGACTAGCAGGACCCGTTTCTCGGCGTTGCGCGAGGAGTTATGAAATAATTTTAATTTAAGTTTTAAGGCCATTTTCAGTTTCATATTAGGTATAAGAAAAGTTTGGTACTCTAGCAGAATTAGACCCGGATCCTCGTTATTTTGCGTAAATTATGGTTCAAACCCGACCAGCGGTCACCGGATTTAGCCCAACAAGGTAATAGATGCCGGCGAATATCCAATAAAGCAACTGAAAAAAAAAGTATAAATACAATAAATTAAAAATAAAATCTACCGTAAACTTACTGAATATATATATATATATATATATATATATATATATATATATATATATATATATATATATATATATATATATATATATATATATATATATATGCTTGCTGCATCTTTCCAGATTATCGCCATCACATTGAGTTCTCCCAATCTTGTCGTCCATGCCATCTCAGATGACTCTGCACTCGCGCCGCAGATTTGCCATACAATGTGACATACAAATTGAGCAATTTCCATCGAGTTGACTTCCTCTAAAGGTTGAAGGGTATTCCTATGAACAATTACAGGTCTTGTCAGACCCGCAGTAGACTTGCAAACTTTGCTGCATGCTAAACTGATCGTTTAGTTCGGACTAACAGATGCAAAGTTGCCCTGAACAGCAATTGTGTGCAACTTAAGGTGGTTGACGTAGCCAGCTTCTGACAAAAGCACTCGTTCACAAGTGTCGCATTTCCAGTTCTGTGTATCATGGTTAAGACCATCAATTAAACCTTTGCAAAGGTCTCGCTTCAGATTGCTGTGGGTCTGCTTTCTTTTCTCTAGAGCATCACAACTTTCACGTAAAGCTTTCGCCACTTCGGCCATATATATACATATATATATATATATATATATATATATATATATATATATATATATATGAATTTACTTGATTCTTCCGGCCTTGGCAGACGTGTTTTAAATATTCTCTCCAGCGTTTTTTCTGTTCACATTTGAACTTTTCTTTTATTGATTATGAACTCATTCCATTTGTGATTTTTTTCAAGGAATTCTGCCTTTTGGATCATTTTGGATCATCTTCCAGTTACGCGATTCCTTTGGGACTTACCTGTTGGATTGGAAGTTTTTAATTCCACCGTGTTTGGATTTTACCATTCTTGGATTTTTTACCCTTCACCGGACTATCCATTCATGTGAAATCTTTTTATCATTTTTTCTTTTACCTCCTATTCCCCTTACCTAACCCTTTTTTTAACCAAGTAAGATCTGTGACTTACTTGTGGTTTTATTAAATACTTTTACATGCAAAATCCGATCCCGCATTTTGCTAATTCCTGCTCTCTGATGAGAAGGAGAGTATTTCTTCGAAACTCCGCGGATTAAGGACTGTCCATTTATCTTGTGCTTCCTTTTTAAAATTAAATATGTTTTTAACTCATTTCAAAGTGTTTTTTAACATGTTTTATTAATCATTTGTTCATATATATATACATATACATATATATATATATATATATATATATATATATATATATATATATATATATATTCTAGAAAACTTACGCTTTATATAGTTTATTTATTTCATTATTTGTTTATTTCATTTTTTAACATTTTTTATGACAGTACCCAGCATATTATAAACACCTCCAACCTAGAATGCCGTTCTTAACATGGGTAGGCAGAGGGTGTTAATTCCGCGAGCCGTTCCTTACATGGGAATGTTTAGGGTGTTTACCCTACGCTTTGTACTGTCGTCAAATATTTTTACGAATTTTTTAGTACTTAGCGTAGTATAAACACCTCAACCTCCCCATGTTGTGAAGAGCTGAAATATATATACATATATAAAACAATCAATTAGTTGTATAGTAGTTTCTTTTCGACTTTCCTTTTCCGTTTAGCGGTCCTGGATATGACCTTAAACTATATCCGATAGTGAGGTCCCACCTTGCTGGCTTTAAGGAGTATGAAACCACCCTTTAATTGCCATTGCTACCAGGTCCACGCTGACCCGGAGTGGTAGTACCTATTAGTATACTATGGGTTAAATAGAAACTGACTTGAAAAAAAACAAAAAAAACAAAAAACAAATATATTCTCTTAAAAACTTTTTCTTCAAAATGACTGTATTCGCCATTAAATGCCCTAAAAAGGGTTGAAATGCCGTAAAACAAAAGCAACCAACCAACTTCTATTTAGCAGAAGTCGTTTTGCCGGTGTATAACCAGGAAGTGTCCCTTCCGAATAATAATCATGCAATTGCAGCTGATTTTTAAAAATCTACATGCCAAACATGGACAAAAATGGTAAGTAATATAATGCCAGACTAAATATACTTTTATAACATAATATTTACAAAATATCAATTCAAACGTAATAAAACATATTTTTATACAAGTTAAAAAAAAATAAAAATTAAGACTATTTTTAATGTAAACATAAAAAAATAATATTTTAATAAAGCTATTCCAAAAAAGCTATTTCCCCCCAAAAAAAAATAATATTTTAATAAAGCTATTCCAAAAAAGCTATTCCCCCCCCCAAAAAAATAATATTTTAATAAAGCTATTCCAAAAAAGCTATTCCCCCCCCCCCAAAAATAATATTTTAATAAAGCTATTCCAAAAAAGCTATTCTCCCACCCCCCCAAAAAAATAATATTTTAATAAAGCTATTCCAAAAAAGCTATTCTCCCACCCCCCCCAAAAAATAATATTTTAATAAAGCTATTCCAAAAAAGCTATTCCCCCCCCCAAAAAAAAATAATATTTTAATAAAGCTATTCCAAAAAAGCTATTCCCCCCAAAAAAAAAATAATATTTTAATAAAGCTATTCCAAAAAAGCTATTCCCCCCCCCAAAAAATAATATTTTAATAAAGCTATTCCAAAAAAGCTATTCCCCCCCCCAATAATATTTTAATAAAGCTATTCCAAAAAAGCTATTCCCCCCCCCCAAAAAAAAATAATATTTTAATAAAGCTATTCCAAAAAAGCTATTCCCCCCCCCCAAAAAAAATAATATTTTAATAAAGCTATTCCAAAAAAGCTATTCCCCCCCCAAAAAAAAAATAATATTTTAATATTTTTATATTTTAATATTTTTAATATTCCAAAAATTATATTTCGGTTATTTAATATATTTTATTAAAAAAAAACTCATTCCAAAAAATATATATTTTGATTATAACATATTTTTATTAAAAATAAAAGCATTTTGAAAAGAAAAAAAAAAAAAAACATATTTCAAAGTAAAGATTAGAATTTTACGTAAAGTTTTAAAATAAACTAGAATTACATAAGAATTACCCAAAGGGGATTCTTCTTGATTATACGCCGGGAAGAATTCCGGCAAATCTTGGCAAGACTTCCGCTAAACAGAAACCGGAAGTCTACAGCTGTGATAGAAAGCAGCCTCCCTAAAGCAAAACTAATCGTCAGTAACTACCAGCGCCAACAATTACAGCCAGCTAGCTGCAACTGCACGACATTAGAAGCCAAATACTTTTATTTTGCCCACTGCCGCTAGTGAGCGCAATTTTCCTTCAATAGCAACCGCCGCCATCTCTCCGTGTTAATATTGTTTTTTATATGCTTATTAGTAATTTACACGATTGAAATATGATAATTCATACGTGGGGTTCAGCTGTTTTGGTTTGTGGTCAGATTTGCACAGGGCAACGCTGGTATACGGGTCCTGCTAGTCTACTATACCATCTCTCTCTTTCTCTCTCTCTCTCTCTCTCTCCCTCTCTCTCTCTCTCTCTCTCTATATATATATATATATATATATATATATATATTTACATAGGCATCACCACTAATCAAGGTCAAGATACCACTCGAGGATAAGAGTTAAAGAGTGTACAGTAGAAATTGGACAATATAGTAACCGTTAGTGATGGAGATTCGGTAAATTTGTTAACTTATATGGAACGGCTCATCAAAAACTTTGTTTTTTTTACGTCAGACTTGAAGACAACCATATTGCAGTCAGCTGGAAAGCAGAAAAATGGAAGACAATTCAATAGGCGTGCAGTTCTAAGAAAGAAGCTTTCCTCATGAAATCTACGCTTAGGTTTAGGCGCAGATAAAGAGTAGAGGGGGGTACCTAGTGATAGTGTTTTCTGCTAGACGGGTGTTTCTTGTGAATGTTTGGCGAGGGGGACCATACAATGGAGCTCAGCCGAGCACCTTCCATGAAAATAACGATAAAGCAGAGACGAACTCGCAGCATCTCTTCTGTGAGAAAGACGTTGCAGGTAAGAGAAAAGGACATCCCCCACAAGGCTAGAAAGTCTATTTTGAACACTATCAAGGCAGAATAAGTCCTTTCTAGCAGCTCCTTCCCAGATGTGGCAACAGTACTCCATCCTTGGACGTACCTGTCTCTTATATAGATAGAACATTGCATCAGCAGTGAGATATCTAATGGATCGATAAAAGGATCCCACCATTTTTCCAGCGGCTTTGGCAACGGATTTAATGTATGTGTTCCATTTAAGATCATGAGTAAATGTCAAGCCCTGAAGCTTGTCAAAACATGAGGCCTCCCGAAGACGAGAGCCATTCATTTCAATTGATGCCTGATGCGGATCAGAGCGTTGATGATGTAAAGATAAAAGCTTGGTTTTAGAGGCATTAAAAAAACAAGCCACCTCTTTCCCCATTGTACCACTTGCTCAAGATCAGAGGAGAGATAATCAGAGAGAACTTGGTCGTTTACGGTCTTAGATGCGCTACGATAGATAGTACTGTCATCAGCATAGATGTCTACGAATGATGTAAGGATGTGATTTGGAAGATCATTAATATAGATCAGGAAGAGAGTTGGGCCCAGGATGGACCCCTGAGGGACTCCAGCATTAATACTAAGAGCTTCTGATTTCTGACCATCAACCACTACTCTTATGAACCTATCAGAGAGAAATGATTTAATTACTGAGAAGACATTTCCAGCTGTACCGTAGCTGGAGATCTTGTGAAGTAAACCTTTATGCCATACTCTATCCAAGGCTTTTGATATGTCAAGAGCAATTGCGCTAGAAAGGTAGCCTCCGTCGAGAGATTCGCTAATCCTGAGATATAACTGTAAGCACATCTGCTGTAGATCTAGCATAACGGAAACCATATTAAGTGTCACTAAGAAGGTTATTTTTGCTAAGATGGTTGATTACTTCTCTATTTGACACAGATTCCAGCAACTTACTCATGACGCACAGGAGACTTATTGGTCTGTACTTTGAGGGAGATGAGCGATCACCTGAATTCTTAAATACAGGGCATACTGTGACGGGTGACGGGAAGCAATTTTCCTTAAGACAACGTTTAAACAGTTTTGTATGGACACAAGTTCTGGTTGAAGTCTTTTGAGTACTATAATTGGAATACCGTCAGGGCCAGTAGCTTGACTGGAATCAAAGTTTTTGATTAGCTCGGCAACATTACGTACATATATTTGTATATCACATAGCATGTTTTCTGATACAGGAGGAAATATTGGAGGTTGTGCAGCCTTAGTCGTAAGGGATATAATTAGCTGCAAAGATCTTGGCAAAGAGTTTGGCTTTGTATGATGCTGACGAGATTACCTCAGGTCCATTTATAAGAGTTGGGATAGAGCACACGCTTCTGTTCAGGATTCTGTTCGCTATTTGCCAAAACTGGTTGGAACCAAGCCGCTGCTCAGCTACTTTGGACTTGACGGACTGAGCATACAACTCTCTTGCGTTCTTTATTACTTTTTTACAGTGGTTGCTGGCAGTTCTGAAAGCGGCTATATATATATATATATATATATATATATATATATATATATATATATATATGTATAAGTGATAATGTATGTGTGTGTGTGTGTGCGAGGACAGCTCTCAACCTATATGCTCAACGAATTTTTCATGTACACTTGAAATTTAGTATATAGAATATTCAGACATGTGAAAAACGTTTTAATCTATTTTCATCCGAAAAAAGGCTGCTAAGTACGCGAGGGGAGTCATCGGATATTTGTTTGCTAACTGTTTCACGAATGCGCATGCGTAAATAGTTCATATTACAGATTTAGAGTTAAGTAGTTTGAAAACACCTTTTAAAGATCGTGTCATGCAGGTCTAATGGTTATCGAAAAAAGAAATTTAACGTTGCGTTTAATACCGGGCAATGTTAGGCACATTTGCTAGTCTATATATCTATAAAAGTGGGAATTTTTTTTTTTTTTTTTTACACAGTGATCACCACTTATCAAGGCCCGGAAGCCACTCAGGGATAAGGGTTATTGCAATTACATTACCTTAGTGTGGAGCTTTGATGAAGTGTTTACTTAAGGGGGCGGTTCATTAGGAATTTGTTAACATTGGACTTGAAGACATCCAAGTTGTAGTCCGGAGGGAAGTAGGCAGACGGAACAGAGTTCCACAGGCATGTAGTTCTAAGAAAGAAGCTTTGTTCATGGAATCCGCGTTTTGATTTAGGCACAGATAAAGAGTGGGGGAAATTTTTCACAGTGGATTCAGCTAGACGGGTGTTTTTCGTGAAAGATTGACGAGGGGGGACCAGAGATTGGAGTTCAGACGAGCATCTGCCATGGAAATAACGATAAAACAAGGATAGGCTCGCAACGTCTCTTCTGTGGGAGAGAGGTTGCAGGGTAGAGAAAAGGGCATCCCCCACTAAGCCACGAAGTCTATTTTGAACTCTGTCAAGGCAGGATAGGCTGTTTTTAGCAGCTCCTGCCAAGATATGGCAACAGTATTCCATCCTTGGACGTACTTGGCTTTTATATAGATAGAGAATTGCATCAGTAGTGAAATATCTTCTGGAGCGGTAGAAGGATCCCACCATCTTTCCAGCGACCTTGGCAACAGACTTAATGTACGTGTTCCATTTCAGATCAGGAGTAAAGGTCAAACCCAGAAGCTTGTCAAAACACGGGGCCTCACCCAGACGAGAGCCATCCGTCACAATTGATGCCAGCTGGGGATCAGAGCGTTCATGATGTAAGGATAGGAGTTTGGTTTTGGATGCATTAAAGGTAACCAGCCACATCTTCCCCCACATAACCACGCGCTCGAGATCAGAGGAGAGAGAATCAGAGAGAACTTTGTCATTTACAGCCTTTGATGTGTTGCCGTAGATGGTCGTGTCATCAGCATAGATGTCAACGAATGATTTAAGTATGTGTTTATGGAGGTCATTGATGTACATCAGGAAGAGAGTTGGGCCCAGTATGGACCCCTGAGGGACTCCAGCATTTATATTGCAGGCCTCCGATTTTTGTCTATCTACCACTACTCTTATGAGCCTATCGGAGAGAAATGATTTAATGATTGAGAAAACATTTCCAGTTATACCGTAGCTGAAAATCTTGTGAAGTAGACCCTTATGCCATACCTTGTCGAAGGCCTTTGATATGTCAAGAGCAATTTTTTTTTTTTTTTTTTTTTTTACAAAGGCATCACCACATTATCAAGGCCCAGAGGCCACTCAAGGATAAGGGTTAAAGAGTGTACAGTAGAAATTGGTCAATATAGTAATCATAAGTAATGAAAATTTGGTAAATTTACTAACTTATATGGAACGGCTCATCAAGAACTTATTTACTTTAGACTTGAACACAACCATATTGTAGTCAGCCGGAAAGCAGGAAAACGGAAAACAATTCCACAGGCGTGCAGTTCTAAGAAAGAAGCTTTGTTCATGGAATCTACGTTTAGGTTTAGGCACAGATAAAGAGTGGGGGAAATTATTGATAGTGTTTACAGCTAGACGAGTGTTTCTTGTGAAAGTTTGGCGAGGGGGGACCATAGATTGAAGCTCAGTTGAACACTTTCCATGAAAATAACGATACATCAGAGACAAACTCGCAACATCTCTTCTGTGAGATAGAGGTTGCAAGGAGGAGAAAAGGACATCTCCTACGAGGCTACGAAGTCTATTTTGAACTCTATCAAGGCAGACAAGTCCTTTCTAGCAGCTCCTGCCCAGATGTGGCAACAGTATTCCATCCTTGGACGTACCTGGCTCTTATATAGATAGAGAATAGCATCAGCAGTGAGATATCTACTGGATCGATAGAAAGATCCCACCATTTTTCCAGCGGCCTTGGCAACAGATTTGATATACGTGTTCCATTTTAGATCAGGAGTAATGGTCAAGCCCAGAATTGCCCTAGAAAGGAAGCCTTTGTCAAGAGATTCACTAATCCTGTGGGATATAACCGTCAGCACATCTGCGGTAGATCTTGCAGAGCGGAAACCATATTGTGTGTCACTAAGAAGGTTATTTCTGCTGAGGTGGTTGACTATTTCTCTATTTAATATGGATTCCAGCAACTTACTCATAACACACAGGAGACTTATAGGTCTGTATTGAGAGGGAGATGACTTATCACCTGAATTCTTAAATACAGGGCAAACTGATGAGGTATTCCAGGGAGTCGGAAAGCACTTCTCCTTAAGGCAGCGCTTAAATAGTTTCGTAAGTATGGGAGAAAGTTCTGGTTGAAGCTTTTTTAACACTATAATTGGGATGCCATTAGGGCCAGTTGCTTTACTGGAATCTAGGTTCTTTATTAGCTTGGCGACCTCATGCACGGATATTTGTATGTTACCTAGCTTGTTCTGTGTTATAGGAGGAAATATGGGGAGTTGATGGCCTTCGTCGCATAGGGTAGAATTAGCTGCAAAGTTCTTTGCAAATAGTTTGACCTTGTCTGACGCTGACGAGATGACCTCTGGTCCATTGATAATGGTTGGGATAGAACGCACACTTCTGTTCAGGATCCTATTTGTTATTTGCCAAAACTGGTGGGATCCAAGCCGCTGATCAGCTACCTTGGATTTAACAGACTGGGCATATAGCTCTCTTGCATTTTTTATTACTCTTTTACAGTGGTTGCTGGCAGACCTGAAAGCAGCTTTAGTCTCAGTGCATCTATTACGTTGGTAGCTATGGAAAAAGTGATTTCTGTGCGCGATAGCAGCAGCACATTCTGGGGAGAACCATGGCTGGCGGTTAGGTTTTTGTTGGAGTTTTTTAGATGGTATGAATTGGTCTATGCCTACAATTAACCATTCGGTCAGATCTGATACTATAGAGGACACATCCTTTTTAAACATGGAGTGCAGAGGCAAATCAGATATGAATGTACGGAAGCTATCCCAGTCAGCCATAGAGTTTGTGTGTGTATGGACACTTCTCAACCTATATACTAATTTTTGATCTTCAGGCTTGAAATTTGGTATATAGGATATTCAGACATGTGGAAAACGTATTAATTTGTTTTCATCCGGAAAAATGGCCTAAGTGGTTAACATTATAAAAATTAGTACGAGGAAGTGATCGGGTTTTTATCAGTTTGCTGTTTCACGAAAGCACATGCGTGAATAGTTCAAATTACAGATTACTTATGTCAAGACATAAGTAGTTTCAAAACAACTTTAAGAAATGTGTCATGCTGGTCTAAACGTTATCGTACTTGACTCACTATCTTAAGGTTTTGGTTTCAATCTCAGCTCGAGTATTTTTTTCTTTTTTATTTCAAGGTGACGGTTTAGAACAAAAAAATACTTGCATGCACATGTCTCACTTTCTGTACTAATTAAAATATAATATTTATACTCCACGAATTTTAAACTTACAGACTTAAAATTTGATATATAGGATATTCAGACGTTTGAGAAACTTTCAAATCGATTTTCATCCGGAAACAAGGGAAGTTACGGGGTGAAAATTAGCAAATTGGAATATGGAGGACGCGGGTTTTTATCTATTTGTCCACTGTTTCACGACTACGCATAAACATAACAGCATCCTTTTTTTAAGAATAAGGATGTTTGAAAACAGTTTTAGATGTCGTGTCGAGACTACTTGGCTCAATGTCAAGGTTTTGGTTTTGATATCAGCTCGGGTATTATTAATTAAAACTAGCGGGACCTGTGGAAATTCCACAGGGGACTCATTCATATGTAATATATTGATGTTGGTATTCTGTAGATGTTCAGTGTAAATAGAGACGCTCTCTCACGAACGTCCGGCAAAGCCCGATCGTAAAGTACGCTTAAATATGATATTTTAATTCTTGCAGATTTTGTATATATTATTATAGAGTTAATGTTCTATCGATTTTTATATATTATGAAGTTGGGATTTCAAAAATAAAAAAAATATATATATCCATATAACTTGGGTGCATTAGCTTGAATCGAAACCGAAATAAAAACATATGAAAGAATATATTTATAAATAGATAACTTAAGTTTCTTCAGCCATAATCAAAACTGAAACCAAAACTTATGAAAATTTTTGATAGAATTATTTATATTAAAAAAATGAATTAATTAAGTGCCATCAGCTATAGTCGAAACCGAAACCAAAACTTATGAAGAATTCTTGGTAAAATTATTCATGACAAGAAATAGAACAACATAACAATTAAAGGGCCCGGACGTAAGCGTGACACACAAAAGAACACACACACTATCGTATTAATATATAGATATATATATAAATATGTATGAGTAAAAAATCAATGCGAAAAATATATAAATGTTCATATCTTTTCTGTATTTATTTCTCATGTAAGTTTTCGACCGATCCTCAGATGTAAGCATGACACAAAAAAAACAACAAAAAAACAACAAAACAAACACGCACGCTATCGTATTAATATATAGATATAATAGTTATGCGTGTTTTAAAACCGCGCAACGCCGCGAGGCCTGCTAGTGTCTCTATAAACGTGAAAATGTATGAAACTATATTTTGTTATGTTTTGGTTTCGGTTTCAATTCTTGCTGATGGCACTCAAATCATTTTTTTTTTTTTACTTTTAAAATCACGGGGTAGAACATAATATAAAATAATTGACTCTATAATAATAAATAGGATATATATATATATATATATATATATATATATATATATATATATATATATATCGAATAAATGCGTAAATTAAAATATCATATTGAAGCGTATTTTACGACTGGGCAATGCCAGGCGCCGATGCTAGTAAATTATATTTATTGTTTTTTTTTAATTATATTTTTCTTATATATTATATTATTTGTTTTATATTATGATTGACAACGTGTCTATGTAAGGACACTTCTCAACCTATATACTCAACGAATTTTTTATCTACAGACTTGAAATTTGGTATATAGAGTGTTCAGACATGTGGACACTTTTTAATCAATTTCCATTCGAAAAAAGGGCTGCTAAGGGGTTAAATTTGAAAAATTGGTACTTGAAGGCCATAGGTTTTTATCTGTTTGTCAACTGTTTCACAAGGTTAGTAAAGATTTGTAAAAATCGTTGCAAGCTGGTCAAACGGTTGTCGTACTTGACTCACTGTATTTAAGCTTTAAGCTTGAGTATTGTTTTTCTACTTAAGAAGTGAACTGTTTAGAAAAAAACATAATACTTGCTTACAGTTTCTTTCCGTTTTGTACTTAAAATTTTTTTTTTTTTAAGGAATTGAACGTTACGTCTAGTACTGGGCAACGCCGGGTACATATTCTAATCTATAATATAAATCTCACCTATCTGTTTAAATGTATGTATGTATGTATGTATGTATGTATGTATGTCTGCCTAAAACTTTCCAAAGAAAGGTCGGATTTATACGAGATAGGTATCATTTTGAAGCCCGACCCTTCGGACGACAAATATCGAAAAATTGGCCAAAAACATTAATTCCTCTTCACCCTCAACTGGGCACTTTTCTACAGGCAGGGGTCGCTTTTTTCGCCGATATTTTCGAAAGTCATCCCCTCTTTTCAATTTTCTAGCCTTAATTTAAACCTAAATCACTTTCGGTTTGGCGAGGGAGGCACACAGCTAAGACGTTATTTTATTTTCATGTTCTTTTCCTCCTTCGCGGTGCGGGTTCGAACCTGCCTGCCTACTATCACCTTTTTGTGTGCTCGCAAATTTCCTTTTCAACCAACACCCTTACACACACCTCCACTTTCTTTTCCGCCTTCGTGTCACGGGTTCGAGCCTGCCTGCCTGCCTGCCTATTACAACTTTTTTTTTTGCTCAACACACACCTCCAAACGCCTGGACAACGCCGGGCACCCAGGCTAGTATATCTATAAAAGTGAGACTGTGTTTGCGTGAGGACACTTCTCAATCTATATACTCCACGATTTTTTTTAATCTATAGACTGGAAATTTCATATATAGGATATTCAGACATGTTGAATATTTTTTAATCGGTTTGCATCTAGAAAATTGCTGCTAAGAGGTCAAAATTAAAAATTAGTACGTATATTTTTTATCTGGTGTCCAACTGTTTCACAAATGCCCATACGTGAATGGATCACATGACATATTTCTTATGTTAAGGATAAATAGGTTTGAAAACAGTTTATAAATAACGTGTCGAGCTGGCCTAATGGTAATCGTATTCGACTCTCCACCGTTAGTTTTTTGGTTGCGATCAGAGGTCCAGTATTTTTTTTACTTACAAGAAATAAACTGTTTAGAAAAACAACAACGTTGTACTCCAGTGTCTGCATGCATTAAAATATAATATGTATACGTATTTTACTATTCTCAAAAACCATTCTAAAAAATATAATTTCATTATAACATGATTTCAAAATAAAGATTAATTTTTAATGTACAGTTTTAAAAGTAAATTCGAATTGCGTAAGAATTACTGAATAAGGGACTTTTCTTGATTATACACCGGTAAGACTTCCGGCTGAACAGAAAGCGGAAGCCGAAAAAAATTACTTCAATAAAAATAACCGGAAATTACTATACATATTCATCAAAACGATTCACGAGATTGTTTTTAGTTATTTTTTTTATAATGGCGTGATAATCAATTTAAAAATGGTTCTTTTCTTTTGTACTTAATTATAGAAAGTTGCGTGCAACTAGGTAAATCCGTTCGCGATAAGAGATAATGTTTAAACGGTTTAGGGATTATAGATTAACGCCTGGAAGTTGTTGCTTTTTTAAGCTAAGTCGGCGACCATTGCCAGATTAAAAGCAACTCGGTGCGATCGAAATACAACGTGGAAAGGAAAATGAGTGTAATGTTTCACGTTGCACTTTTTTTTTTATAAGACAGATACATGACAGTTTTTTCTTCTTTCTTCTTTCTAAAGATGTCAGAGGAAGACAGGGGATCAATACTAGTAAAATTTTCTTATTTATTTTTATTTATCTATTAAAAAAATAATTTATTTTGTATGTATAATTATTAGGGCTAGGACAACAGCATATTCTTCTCATTATTTTGACTCTCGAGTGTGTATCTGTTGATATCTTATATGTTTTTATATAAAGTGACGTGGTTCTCTGTTGATTAACTGTCTAACTGTGTCGGATATATATATATATATATATATATATATATATATATATATATATATATATTCGAGAGTCAAAACAATGAAAAGAATATGCTGTTTTTATAGCCTTTATAATTATTTATCTTATTTAATTACTTATATATTTTTATTGTATATAGCCTGTTTATTATACAAACATTATTGGTTACATATTTGCATACATGTTTCAGTGGAGCCCTAATTCAAGGGCAACACTTCATCAGACAAAAAAAAAAAAAGAATTGATATTGAAACAGGTGTCAAGATCACATTGGTTTTAATAAGATATTTGGGTGCGATCTATGTTCCGGTGAAAATTGGGGTGTATGGTTTGTGAATGTGAACAGTGTTTTTTTTTTCGGAGGTGTTGTGGGGAAAGGGGAATGTGTTTCCCGTGTTTAAGCCGACATTAGTAGGGAGGTTTTAGATGATTCTTTTAGCTTGGCGGTTATTTATTGCCCTTAGTTTAAAATTTCCCGTATAATAAACAGACTCTATACTAGTTCTGTCCTACATTGAGTACTCTTTAATAATCACGCGAGTTTCATTGAAGTTACATCTAAAATTGTACTACTATTTAAAAATTGTAAATGGTTGATAGACACCTCTTTTAATTGTTGATTGCAATCTTGAAAGGCCACCAAAAATCAATTCTCCATGTTCTCCTGTCTTTTTATCTAATCTTTTTCTTCATCCGACTCTTTTCATCACTAATAATTCATTTCCATATTATAGATCAAAGAACATGTACTGTACTAACTCTAGTTATATACAAAAAGACACTTTGTGTGTGTGTGTATGTGTGTGTGTGT
>NC_136517.1:78565255-78615255 GCF_053919585.1 Euprymna scolopes
TCCCAAAGGTGTAGTCCACAACTCCATCCTTGTCACAGACTATTTGACCAAAATGGGCACCAAGACAGTTCCTTAACCTCCTTGTAGTTCAGACGTTGCTTCCTGTGAGTTTTGGTTATTCCCTAAGCTCAAGGAAAACCTTAGAGGCTGTCGTTATAAGGCAATTGAGGAGATGAAAGACTGTAACGAAACTTATAACTATGCTCACACAAGAAAACTTCCATGTGGACTCCCAGAAGCTGTTGAAACAGTGCATTGGGGTTTGCATACAGTATTTACGGATGTATTGGAAAATTCAAAATGGCGCCCGACTCTCTCTTTAACACGGTAAGTTCGGGAAAAGGTGTTATAAATAATAAACTAGACAAAATACTATTAAAAACTCGCTCAATATATGTTACCATGACATAGGTTGACATATATTCGGTAGGGTTTTAATAGTATTTTGTCTAGTTTATAATCTATAACACCTTTTCCCAAAGTTACCGTGTTAAAGAGAGAGTCGGGCGCCATTTTGAATTTTCTAATACATCGGTAAACACTGCATGTTTTTCGAGCTGAATGAACATGTTACATTGAATAAAAACACAAAAAATATATCCAGTTTGGTAGAAAAGTAACTTATCTTGCCTTTGATAACATTTGTTATATATTTGTTTGACAACTTTTTTTTAATCTATGTGTACAGTAATACAAACCCGTGCATTGCAATCGGGGGAGATTACTTCGAAGGGAACTCGGATCTCATGTGTGTACTATCAATAAAAGTGCCTATAAGAAAAAAAAAAATTCTGGAAACTTATTGAAGGCACCTCGTATAGGGATGTGAGCAATTATGTGCAGAGGGCGAGAACGTATAAACCATTGTAAAAAGATATTTAAAGAGCAGCATTTTCTTTTGCTTCTAACGAACCAAAACAATTGATCAGATCTTCATGCTAATCACAGTGTAAAAAAAAAATCGATTTGGGAGTCTGAAGTAGGACGACCCCTGGAGTGAATGTGATATTATGATGATTGACGATTCTAGCTATGAATACGACAAGGTACAGTGAAAAGGGTAACCACAGATCCCCTTCTCCAAGACTTTGAATTACCTAGTGCCTGATTTATTTTTGTATTTTCTAGAAATAAATAAATTTATCACAATGTAGTATCTGTTCTGATCCTACGTTTAAGTTAATTTTTCCTTGGTCAATGTAGGGAAAACTAAACTATACTAAAACAAGTTTTATTTTTGTTTACTTCGAAAGTGCTCCTTTTTAAGGAGCTGTCCCCCCCACACACACACACGTATTAAAAACGACGTTCTCTCACGTATTGCTCTCGTGACGGAAACAAATAACTACCAACTGAAACGATTGTTAAAAAACAAAAAAACGGGCAAGTTGATAAATAAAAGGCAAGAAAGGATTTTAAAAAGGTTTGAGAAGGATAGAAAATAAGAGATACACAAAATGCTATCTATAATGGTTTAATGCTCAAGCAGAGGTCGCATAGAAAAGTGATCAATTAAGAGAAAGAGGAGAGAGACTATAAACCTTAATAAGGAGACAACTAGGGAGAAAAGCATTTTGTTTTATAAAAAAAGAATTAGCGATAGTTAAGAAAAAAAAAAGCGGAAGAAGAATGAACAAAGCCGATAGCCATTAGTCGCGTGCTCTCGTGCAATGGATGAATGCGTGAATGTAGGATTGACATCAAATTCTTAAAGATAAACTAAAGTGACCGAAAAATGGACTGAAATGACTTAAATAAATAAAAAGTAAATGACTTAGAATGACTTTAATGAACTTAAGGATGAATTGAATGACTTTAAGAATGGCTTGAATCCTTCAAAAACAACTTGAATGATCTGGAGAATGACTTGAATGGCTTTGAAACTGACTGGTTGTAAAGTAGGTGATCATTTTACATTAAATTAATACAGAAAAGTGATCCCCCCTCTTTATATCACAATAAGTACAGCATGTAGTAAGAACAGATACTACACTTTGATCTTGGCCAAAAGACCAAGAAAAGGGTATTTATTTGCTCCCCCACCGAGCAAATTAGGCACAAGGCCGATTTTTAATGTGAGGAGTGAAGGGGAAATGGGGACCAACACCCCGGGGTGTAGGGGAGCTGGATAGTGACAATTGGTATGAAGGGTTGCGCCTACATTGACAAAGGTCTTATATGTGGGGTTGCCCCCACATATAGTCTTTGCTTTCAGTATCTGCTGGAACAGATATTACACTTTGATCTTGGCCAAAAGGCCCAGAAAAGCTTAAAAACAGCATCTGTTAACAACAGACCTTTGATCTTAACTAAAAAGGCCAAGTTCAAAAGTGTTACGGACAGACCGACGGAGTTACTTATAGAGTCGCTTGCACGCGACTAAAAACATTGGCAAAAAAAAGTAGGAGAGTTAAGGAGGATAAAGAAAGAAGAGGAAATAAACTAAAACTTACTGGTGGCTAGAATAGGATTAAAGTTCTCCTCATTTTTGCATGAAATACTAATCCCTATTAACTCCTATTTAACGTGCATTGTAAGTAATACTAGTTACTAGACGTCTTAGTTCGTTAAAAACGGTTAAAAGTTATAGCCCGTTGACTTAAAATGAATTCTTTATGCCAAATTGATCGATGAATGCGGTTAAATTTGTGCTCATTTTTGCATTAAATACTAACCCTATTAATCCCTATTAATTCTAATTAATCCCTATTAATGTACATCGAACGGATGCTCACTGTACTTTAGCATAACAAAAGTCTATAGAAAATTTTAGTTAGATCGGCCTAGTAGTTTCCGAGAAATCTTCTAGAGTAAATATGGTATTGTAGTGACTAATTCCTATTAATCTGTAACAGTGCATCGGACGGATGCTATCATACTTAGCTCGCTCGACTCTATCATAACAAAGTCCCATACAAAATTTCAATCAGATCAACCCAGTGGTTTTCGTGGAAAAGTATAAGGAAATAATGTATATTCTCGCATATTATAGATTATTAATTAGGTGTTAATCATCATAAGCGTGGGCAACAATTTTAAAAATAAAAGAACGAATAAAACATGTAAATGTAATCGCTCATAAAAAATAGAAGTATGTGATACTCGCTCCACCAGATATTTCGGAAAAAGGGATACAAAGAGAAGCTATTCTCTAGATATTGATCAATTTTTGTTGCCCATGCGTTGGACCTCCCCCCATAAAAAATAAATGAATCAAAACAAGTTTTGTTTCAATAAAAATAGAAGCAAGTGTTACATGAAAGGGCTGCCCCATTTTCACGTAAGTAAGAAGACATACCAGATAAGTGAAAATGATATTAGGATAAGGCTAGCTGGAAATCATTGAGAGTTGGAATTTGGACGCTGAGCAGAGCGGACGGTTTAACAGGTCGTCCCCCACCCTTCACTGAGGAGGTAGCTGACATGAGTGAAAAATAGAGACCTAGAATTAACCACGCAAGCAAAGATATTCACTTTCCATTCTTCTGCAATCGACACCTGGAAAGTGAATACAAACTATATAAAACCAACCAACATTCTTGGAAGTGAATGAATATTCGTCCAAACAGATTCCAGCCTCCTCTCCAAGTGTTACATGAAAGGGCTGCCCCCTTTTCATGTAAGTAAGAAAACATAATAGATAAGTGAAAATGATATTAGGATAAGGCTAGAATCTGACCTTGTCAGCAAGTGTTAAAGATAATGGAATTTGGAATGTTAGAAATTAAGTCTATTGTTAATTCTATTAGAAATAGTTAAATATTGATTATGTCGGCAAAAAGAGTCGATTGTACATTCTTTTAGAAATCTGAATATTAAATATGTCAGTTAAATGAATACACAATGCAAATTAAAAATATATTGTCTTATTAAACAATATATTTTTAATTTGCATTGTGCATTCATTTAACTGACATATTTAATATTTAGGTTAGAATTTAAATTGAGGGTTCTTTTGTTTGCCAAAAGTGTGTTTGAACAAACATATGTAAAACCACGTGAAAATTAGTCACGTTTGAAAACTACGTTTCTGACGTCATAAACAAAGGAGGTTTCTCAATATAGGAATCTAAGGGTTCGAAGGAGTCAAGAGTAGATGAGGATCAAATATTTAGAACAGATCACACACGGTGATAGTTGGAGAGATGAGTCCCTTAGAAGCGAACAGAGGAAAATAGACCATGTAGATCAAAGTTTGAATTCCTGACGTCACCGATCGTCGATTGTAGAATAAAGAAATCATCATTAATGTTTGCAAGTGTTTGTCTCGTGTCGTCATTCTTTACAATGAAAAGGTAAAAGTACTTTTATCATCATCTTGTAACGAACTTTGTAACCCTTCCAAGTATTATGTGCCCTCCCCATCATCATCAACAGTAATGTGCCTCCATCATCATCTCCTCCTCTCTATATGTGTATAAGACCTGTTGCATCAATATCTCCCAGTCCATATTAATATGAAACATCCAAAAATTGTCACAATCGTTGTCATGATGTAATATATATAAATGTCTTCCGATCAGAATTGTCATCACCATCCGTTATATATGTCCCCAATATGTACCCCTATGCAACACAAGTACCCGAGCGACCTACAAAAAAAAAATAAATAAATAAAATAAAAAAAAAGCCGCGTAGGCAGGCTCGAAACTAAAACGCGAACGAAGGGAAAAGATAATTTGCAAAATGTTTGTATCCGCTGTCCCACGACGACTGATCACCTCATAGACGGGGGGAAAAAAATAATTATAAACAATAACGCGTACGTGACATTTAAGTGAAATGTAAGAAAACGCACAAATGAAATCCTTTCAGTTTATTTATAAGTGTTTTTTTTTGTTTTTTTTTTAATATTTAAACAAAAATTACTTTTTTTCTGTCTACACGAAATTCTTTTTTTCACGCTAGAAACTTAGTAAATCATTTTGTTAAGAGTTTTTGTTTTTATGTTTAGAAGTTTACAGAGGAAAAAACTCTGTTTCTAAAAAAATCGATGTCGGAAATAATACTTCCAATTAAATTAAATAAATTATTATTATCAATATAATTGTTATTTAAAGTTGATTACATAACAATCTTAAATAGAACACTTAAAACAATTCTCTCGCTAGAAATATTAACTAACATATAGCTATTTAGTAAAATCGATTTTCCTTACTGTAATATGCAAATGAGGTGATCTTTTAATTGTATATTTTGCAAGAATCGTACTATATATAGAAAGAAATGAAATAATATATATATGCATATATATATATATATTGTTTCCTAAGGTCTTTGTATTTAGTTATCTTGCTTGTCACCACGCACACTAGATGACGTCAAAAATACTGAATAATTCAAGAGCCAATTAATTGCTTACACGTATTTTTGCTGGAAGTGGGGTTGGTGATTGCGCAACCTGTCCCATACGGATTATATTTTGCTGGATAGCACAATAAATTACTTTGTTGAACCGACCCCCCCCTCAAGATTTTTTTTTTTACATTTTCACCCCAAGCAAGGCATATTGCCACTTTGTTGTAGGGGGCTACTATCAAGGACATAAGGTACAGGGATACTATGTAGGGAGTTGGACAGCAAGATGTCGGTTCACGTTACACTTTAACTTCTGCATGTCAGTACAGTTAGGGAAGCAGGGACCCGGAATGGAATTCCAAAGTCTAGCGGTTCTGGGGAAGAAACTACTGGAGTAGAAAGCTCTTTTACATCTAGGGATCTCTACCGTGTAGGGGGGGATTTAACTGCTTGTCGGGTTTGTCGAGGGTATTTACGTTGTGGGGGCACAGGTGCTTGCAGTTCGTCAGAGCATTCAGAGCAATATGGTTGATATGCCGTTAAACAGGGATCCACAGCCCATTTTCGATTCTTGTTTTTCTATTCTTTTTAAACTTGAATCTGCGTGATTTCTCATCCCCCCCCCACATCCCGTCATTCTTCTAAACGCTTCAAACACTCGAGGGAAATAAGTTCATCCAGATCCCGCGCCTTCCATATTTTTTTTATGGATCTTCGTCAACAGGGGTGGGGAGGGGGGGCAGGATGCTGTCGGACTAGAAAGGAAGAAAAACGAAACACTGCACTCACAGAGCGGAAATCCTCGAAAGCGTTCGCTTTGTATCGAGGCCATCGATCCATCCATTTCATTAAAAAAAAAAAAAGAAAAGTACCAGCACAGTTTGAGGCAGGGCGATACGCATGCGCATATATACAAATATGGCCGACCAGGCCTTCCGGTGATTGAAAAAAAAAAAATCTTTTTTTTTTTTTTTTTTTTAGTTCTCATTGTTATCGCAGGCGTTTTACATTTTTCTTTTACGTTTCATTCGAAATAATAAAGGAAAACGTAGCTAAAAAGAAGAAAAAAAGTAAATTAATGTTCGTAAAATGATTCGAGAAAATGCATGAGGACATTTGTGCTTAAAAAAAAAAAATTACTATCCACCCTTTCTGCGAATTATCATTAGTTCGATCGCCTCTGACTTTTTTTCCTGTTTATTTTCTCAGCTCTACTTCACCTCCCATTTTATTATTATTATCATTTGTTTATTTATTTTGTTCTTCCTTTATTTGTTATACTTATTTCGTGCAAATGAGTGACTTTCGGTATACTGAGTCCAATCTGTGTCGTCGGAAATAAGCAACATATTTAAACGGAACCTGTGGAAATTGCACGGATTGAGAAATATATTCAATCAATAAACATTTTTTTTTACACAGGAATCACCATTTATCAAGGACAGATACCACTCGAGGATAAGAGTTAATGGGTATACATTAGTCAATGTGATTATAGCGTAGTAAACATAAGTAGTGGGAATTTTATAAGTTGGATTACAAGAACTTGTTTACATTGGACTTGAAGACAATCAGGTTGTAGTCAGAGGGGAAGCCGGCAATCGGAAGACAGGCCCACAAGTGTACAATTCTAAGAAAAAAGCTTTGTTCATGGAATCTACATTTAGGTTTAGGCACAGATAAAGAATGTGGGGAATTATTGATAGTGGTTTTGGCTAGACGAGTGTTTTTCGTGAAAGTTTGGCGAAGGGGGGGCATAGATTGAAGCTCAGCGGAGCATTTGCCATGAAAATAACGATACAGCAGAAACAGGCTCGCAACGTCTCTTCTGTGGGAAAGAAGTTGCAGAAAAGAGTAAACGGCATCCCCCACTAAGCTCGAAGTCTATTTTGAACTCTATCTAGGCAGGATAAGCTGCTTCTAGCAGCTCCTGCCCAGATGTGGCAACAGTACTCCATTGTTGGCCGTAAACCTTATATTTTGCTGGATAGCGCAATAAATTACTTTGTTGAACCGCCCCACCAAAAAAAAAAACAATAGCATGCAGTAAATACACTTATTAACATATCTATGATAACAGTGGCGATTGTATTTTAAATATAGAACTGACCCAATTAAAATAAACTAATAAAAACTCAAGAAAGTAATATTATGCTACATAGTTCAATACAAATAATGAAATCATATTGTAAGAGACAAGTTTTAAGGTACTTCTTAAGTCCAGAACCTCTTCGCAGGCAATGTTATTATTTTTTGTCCTGTTTCTTTCGAATGTTCTCTTTTTTTTACATAACATTTCACTGATTTCTTTCTTCGGTAAAGAATGGCTGTACGTCGAAATTACCAGAAATTCCTTGCTCACACCGTTAAAATAATAGTCATAAACTATTATAATGATATTCGAGAACAAGGCTACATTAAAGGGTGGCCACTCTCATATTGTTGTCCAGGGTTACCAGATTGGCCTTTGTAAAGCCAGGTTTCCCGAATATTGGTTTGTTTGAAGTAGATTGATCTTTTTTACAAAACGTAACTTTTTTACATAGTAGTCACCACTTCTGAAGGCCCGGAGGCCACTCGAGGATAAGGGTTAAAGAGTGTACAGTTATCAATTGAACAATATAGTAATCGTTAGTAATGGAAATTCGGTAAATTTGTTAAGTGGAATAGCTCATCACGAACTTGTTTACATTGGACTTGAAGACAATCATATTGTAGCCAGCTGAAAAGCAGGCAAACAGAAGACAGTTCCACAGGCGTGCAGTTCTAAGAAAGAAGCTCTGTTCGTGGAATCTACGTTTAGGTTTAGGCACAGATAAAGAGTGGGGGGGATTATCGATAGCGTTTTCTGCTGTACTAATGTTTCTCGTGAAAGTTTGATTGGAGCTCAGACGAGCACTTGCCATGAAAATAACGATAAAGCAGAGACAAAATCGCAGTATCTCTTCTGTGAGAAAGAGGTTGCAGGGAAGAGAATAAATATATCTCCTACGATGCTACGAAGTTTATTTTGAACTCTATCAAGGCAGAATAAGTCCTTTCTAGCAGCTCCTGCCCAAATGTGGCAACAGTACTCCATTCTTGGACGTACCTGACTCTTATATAGGTAGAGAATTGCATCAACAATGAGATATCTACTGGATCGATAGAAGGATCCTACCATTTTTCCAGCGGCCTTGCCAACGGATTTGATGCATGTGTTCCATTTCAGATCAGGAGTAAAGGTCGATCCCAGAAGCTTGTCAAATCATGAAACCTCTCCAAGACGAGAGCCATTAATTTCAATTGATGCCAGATGATGATCAGAGTGTTGATGATGTAAACATAAAAGTTTGGTTTTAGATGCATTAAAAGTACCCAGCCACCAGCCTAGGGTAGGTTAAAAGTAGGCTATGATTAATAATATAAAATAAACAACTTAATTCCGTATTTGAATGTATACTTCTGTATTGAACATATATTTTCAAAATAATATTTCTTTTAAATAAGTCTCTGTCTGAGTTAATACTATAAGGAAATTGACTCTTATGCGAAGCTCATTACTAGTTTGTTTGTAAACAAACTGATGGTTTGAGCTCTGTGCGACGGGCAAGGTGTTAATTTAATAAACACTCGAGGAGAAATATTTACGGACACTGATGCTTAGTGTTGTAGGTTCGATCCATGCCTGAGAAAAATGTATGTTCAGCTGAACTGATCAGTTGTGATTCAACTAAACAGTACTGTATATGGATGAGTATATATATATATATATATATATATATATATATATATATATATATATATATATATATATATATATATATATATATATATATATATATATATCACGTTTGACACAACAGTTCTCGTCAGATCACCGTAGTTAAGTAACGATGAGCCTGGCCAGTGCCAGATGGGTGACCATTTGGGACTTTCAGGTGCTGTATGTGCTCTCCGCTTACCGCGGCATTGTTTTCAGTTGTCCTGGATTTCCCTTTGCCACTGGACTCAATACCGATTCAAGAGAAGTGTGGTTGGAGATTGCGCAATCTGTTCCATACAATTACACACGCAGCTGCCCGTGCAAGGGGTATCCTTTGTCTTTCGAGACTGAATGAAGGCCTCGAATATATATATATATATATATATATATATATATATAATATATAATATATATATATATATATATATATACACTTGTGCCCGATATTATTCATACCCCCCTTGAAAATTGAGTTTATTAGGTGTAACTTTGTAAGAATTTATTGTTTACGTCCATATTGATGCATATTCTTAATAAACCTCTTCTGATCATTTTCGACATTTTAAAATCTTGGGATACTTGTAATAAAAGAAATATACAACTATTTATAAAATTTGCAATGTTCAAAAATAATCATACCCCCTTATTTTTTCAGTATTAATCGAGTTTCTGACTTTTTGTTTCCTGTTTGATTCTTATTTTGAATGCTTTTATACAACCTTTGATTAATTTCATTTCGTTTTTTGCAATTTTCAGAAATTAAAATGATATCAACTGAAAACCAATAAAAGAATAAAAATTATTAGAATGGGGAAGAAAAAAGAGCTTAGTAATGATCTTAGGACAAAAATTGTGAATTCACATAAGGATGGTTTAGGTTACAAGTCAATTTCCAAGAAATTTGAGGTCCCTACAGAAACAGTACAGAGCATCATCAAAAAATTCCAGAGCCACCACACAACAAACAACTTGATTGGTAGAGGAAGGAAAAGGAAACTGTCTGCTAGAGCCACCAGGAATATTGTAAGAAGTGTTAATGCAAATCCAACCACCACTACTAAGGACATTTTAGAAAATCTGGAGTCTTCTGGCATAAAAATATCAAGGCAAACATTGCAAAGGACTCTGCATGAAAATGGTCTGAAAGGAAGAAGACCAAGAAGGACTCCATTACACACCGGAAAACACCTTGCAGCACGTCTAAAGTTTGCTAGGGCCCATGTGAATTCTCCAGAGTCCATTTTCTCAAGTATTTTGTGGACTGACGAAACAAAAATTGAATTATTTGGCCATATGGATGCTTCTTACGTTTGGAGGAAGAAAGGAGAAGTTTACAACCCAAAGAACACCATACCCACGGTGAAACATGGTGGTGGTAGCCTAATGTTTTGGGGCTCCTTTTCGGCTAGTGGTCCAGGTAGTTTGGTCAAGATAGATGGAACCATGAAGAAGGAGCAATATTTGGAGATACTCCAGAAAAACATTAGACAGGATGCGGAGAAGCTCCATTTAGGACCAAAACTGGGTGCTTCAACAGGATAATGACCCAAAACATACTGCCAAAATAGTCAAGAAATGGTTTGAGGATAATCAAATTAATGTTTTGGAATGGCCTAGCCAGAGTCCCGACCTGAACCCTATCGAAACCCTCTGGCACATATTGAAAACTGAGGTTAAAAAGCGGAAACCTAGAAATTTGAGGGATTTGGAGAACTACTGCATTGAAGAATGGTCAAAAATCAGTGTTGATGCTTGTAAAAACCTTGTTGATAAATATCCAAAACGGTTACAGAATAAAGAATAAAGGGCATGCTATTGACTATTAGTAAGAGAGGTATGAATAATTTTGAACTAGTGCCATTATTGTTTTTCTTTGTATAATGTTTCAAACTTGCATAATTTATTTATTTGTTGCGTTTAAATTAAATGGTTATGCTTGATTTATTGTTTGAAATCCCTTTAATATTGTCTACCTTCTGGTTTGAGCAATATTCTTATAGAAATCTCAAAGATCCGAGGGGTATGAATAATATCGGGCACAAGTGTATATATAAATTAGCCTTTCATCCCTATATTAAAACATGGAATACTCCGATCGTCGAAGTATATGTAGAGGGTCTTCCAATAAAATGTATACACTCTTAAAATTATCTTAACTTGTTACATGAATATGCAGCCAAAAGTGTTCCAGGATATGTTTAAGAATAAAAATAAATAGTACTTCCAGTGGGATGAACCACGTTGCTACTGTAATCATGACGTAACAGCCTATCTTTATGGTCACCTGCCGAACAGATGGGTAGGACGAAGAGTAAGTATCGAGTATTCACGATCAGCGGATTTTACCCCTCCATGGATTTTTTTGAGGGTGAGGGGGCATTTTAAACACAAGGTTCACACCAAAAATCCAGTTATGATGACTGAGTTGAAAGCAACCATTGAAAGAGGATGTGCCAGCATCTGAATTAAACTGATAAGGAACGTTTTGGATTAGATCAGTGAGCCCTCTCAGCTGTTCCTGGACTACAATGGCCAATAACTTGAACACTTTCGAGAATTAGTTGGTTTCTACTTTTGTACACGGTATTTTGACGTGTGAAACTTTCTTTATCATAATAACATGTTGATTGTATAGACATTTAAAGAGTGTATACATTTTTATTGGAACACCTGTACACACACACACATACACACAGACACACACACACACGACCACACACACACACATATATATATATTTGTATTCATGATATAGATAGATAGATAGATAGATATACAAATTCACCTGACATCCCATTTTTTAAAAGACGGAATCGCCAGATCATCGAAGACTAGATGCAAGCAATATAAGAGTTATATATATATATATATATATATATATATATATATATATATATATATATATATATATATATATATATATATATATAATTTTTCAGAATGTGAGAGATTATATATAATTATTTCCACAGCCAAACAACTCCCTAAAAAAAAAAAATGAACTCTCCAGTTCTTCAAACGTCTTTCTTATATACAGCAGAAGATCGTATAACCTGCATACAATCAGTAAGAATTTGGCAAGATTTTGGCGTCTATTCACATTACTATTGAAGACAAAATAAACTGGTATAATTCAGATTCATTTTTTTTTTTATACAGTGATCACCAATTATCAAGGCCCGGAAGCCACTCAGGGATAAGGGTTATTGCAAGTACATTATGTTAGTGTGGAGAGACGGTTCGTTGTCTGTCATGGCTCTTGTTGGCTGCGACGTTGTTTTACTGTGAATATATATATATATATATATATATATATATATATATATATATATATATGTGTGTGTGTGTGTGTGTGTGTGTGTGTGTGTTGTGTGTGTATGTGTTTGTATTACTATCTACTTATTACGGTATATATTATCTATTATGAATTTAAAATTGAAAGAAAGAAACAAAATCTTTGACAATTATTTTGTTCAGTAGATTTTATTAAAACGACTGCTTTCAAATGTGAAGCCTATCTCTTCAGCTTTCGGGGTCGGATATTCAGGATAGAAATATCGATCGATATAAGCGCGTCTTAGCTTAACGCATCTGTTAAACTTTAAATTTGACATATGAGACGCTATCCCTTAAACGAAATAGAAACCAATACATTATTAAACGTCCATTTTTTTTTATTGAATCGAACAGATCTTTCCTTGCAATTCAAATAAAATTAGCATCACACCAGTGAGAGGGAACCGGTACGCATAACAAGCTGTCAGGATGTTGGCCCTGAAAGAACTATAATACGCTACAATTAAATACAGCTTAATTTACGAATGGAATAACTATAATAAGAAGGTGAAAAGCGGTTCATATTGTATCATGAAAAACTAACTGGAAACTGAAAGGATATACTTCACACAAACCCACTGAGCAAACGAACCACCAAGCATTTTGGTTTTTTCCTTTACTATAAAATTATTTTATCGAATTTATCCTTTTTTCATCTTTACCTATTATTATTATTATTATTATTAACGGTTCCCATATCGTGTTAACTTCTAGACTAGGTATACGCTGGGTCTTTATCAAATTGTGACCGAGATAACGAGAGTATGCTACCCCCGTGAATTAAATAAAGGCCTTCGTTCGAAATTCCGTGTAGATTCCTTAGTTCGACAGAAAAATTCTCTAGAATAAATGAACGCCTCCCAATTATTGATGCCTTGTTAATCTGTTTAAAAAATCAACCATTAATCAAGCTCAATACGAAAAGGATGGCACGCTTAAATGCTTTAAGTATTTTAAACGATTTTAAACGATTTTAATCGTCTTTCTATTCAATCCGTTACCTTATTTTTTAAATTAGTTTTCATCACTCTCCTGAGGTCGACTTATGCAAGTCCGAAACAGTCGCGAATACGGAAAAATTCTTTTTACACTCGAACAGCATGTCAAGAGCTGTTGCTTTAGAAATGAAACCACTGTCAATAGATTCATTGATCCCGTGTTATATTACCGTCAGCACTTCAGCTGTTCATCTCTCAGAACAAAAATCATATTGCTAGTCGCTGAATAACTTGTTTTGCTGAGGAGGCTGTCAGCTTTCTTATTTATCAGAGACTCAAGAAATTTACTCATGACGCACAGAAGTCTGATTAGTTTTTACCTAGATGCAGAAGACTTATTCCTAGTATTTTTAATACTAGGTAGACTGCCGAGGTTTTTGAAGATGGTGGGAAGGATCTTTTTTTTAATGCAACGGTTACAGTTTTTTTTTTTTGTATTATAATTTGAATTTTGTCAGGGCGAGTTGCTTTGCTGGTGTCAAGGTGTCGATGTTTTGAAATATAAAATTTTTTGTTTACAATAGATAAAAAATTAAATTGCAATAAGTTACCACCTGCAGTAGCAGACGATACTACATAGAACACTGGTTTTATTTGCAATAAAATACAACACCATTTGGCCTGACGAATTCTCACAAGAATGAAACGCGGAATATTCTGTGTAGCTTAATTGCCATATATGTTTTATAACTTACTACCTAACTATATCTACGTATTGAGCACTTTTGAAGTACATATTGAAAATTTACGCATAAAATTATATTTTCGTATATTAATTTATGTGATTAAATGAAGTTGTACTATATATATATATATATATATATATATATATATATATATTTATATATATATATTTATATATATATATAGGCTCAAGTCTGTAGAGAAAATGAAACTGTCGGAGGAGTTTGGTAGAGACCGTATTTTAAACAAACAAGCAGACAAGGTCACTTATATATATATATATACATATATACAGTCGCGTCCAAAAGTTAAGGGCTAGTAGTTTCAAGACAAGTTTAAGTACTTTTTAAGAAAAACCGTTCATTTAAAATACTTAATATGCATATATACTTATAGATATACTCATCACTCATGTCTCGCCTAAATTTAATAAGCATCCGTTTGATGTTTTTGAAGTTATGACCAATAACACAAAAGTTTGTCCAAATTCTCGTGGTCCAAAAGTTAAGGGCTACGCGGTAAAATCTTTTATTATTATAACAGTAATCGTCGTTTCGCTGACAGACAGGTACTATGAATAATCCTACTTAAAATTTTTACTAAAGAACATTAAAATTATTGTAATTGGGTAAAAGAAATGAGTGTTTGTATCGCACTAGTACAACATGGCAGCAAAACAACGTCGTCCCGTTTCTGTCGAAGAAAAACAGCTCATTATTCATCTTTATAGTAATGGCAAGAAAACTTCTGAGATTGTTGACACCGTAGGAAGGTCTCCTAGTGTAGTAAAGCGTATTGTGGCATATTTCAAGCAGTCAGGATCAGTGGCAGCTGCCCCAAAATCTGGTAGACTTCGAATCACAACTGCTCGACAGGATCGTCTTATTGTCAAAATGTCACTTAAAGACAGATTTAACACTGCTGCTAAAATATCTCGAGAACTAAAGCAAAGGTCTATTGTTCAAGCGTCTCGGCAAACTGTTACACGCCGGTTGCACGCTTGGATTTCAATCTCGAGTGCCAGCAAGGAAGCCTCTTATCTCCAAAAAGAATCAGAAACTCCGCCTCGCTTTTGCCCAAGAACACGTTGTGTGGACAACCGAAAACTGGTCCCGTGTGCACTTTAGTGATGAATCGAAATTTAACGTTATCGGATCTGATGGCAACACGTATGTCCGGCGAAGAACTGATGAGATATTGGAGGTTAAGTGCGTGAAAAAAACTGAAATTTGGAGGAGGAAGTGTAATGGTTTGGGGCGTTATGTCAGCTGCAGGCTGTGGACCACTGATTCGTCTGCAAGGTGGAATAAATGCAGAAGTTTATAAGCAGATTCTACGGCAGCATGCAGTTCCTAGTCTTCAGTCGTCACTCTATCAACCTGCAATTTTCATGCAGGATAACGCTCCTTGTCACACTGCTAAGAAAGTAAAACATTTTTAGACGAGGAAGAAGTTGAAACGATGCGTTGGCCCCCTCAGAGTCCAGATCTTGATATTGAGAATATCTGGAAAATAGTTGGTGAACGTGCTCAACTTCAGTGCCCAAAAAATCAAGAAGAACTCTGGCAGTGCTTACATGCTGAATGGAGTGCGATAACACCAGCGTTTTGGAAGTAGTTGGTGGATTCCTGTGCCAAGAGGTGTCAAGAAGTCATAAATAGCAAGGGTTTGTTTACCAAATACTAGTTAGTTGGTAATTTCAGCCATTCACAGCAAGGACAAAAGCCGCAATCGTGTTAGCCCTTAACTTTTGGACACACAAATTTTGAACAATTTTATTTTAAATGGTATTTATTAAAAAATACTTAGTGTAAGCTAACGAAATTACGACCCATTGAAGATATATATGTTATCTATATAATTGTGAAGTAATTTTTTGTTTTTCGTGTGTATTTGTTTCAAGTATATGGTTAAACTTGCTGAGGTTTTATTAGCCCCTAACTTTTGGACGCTACTCTCTCTCTCTCTCTCTCTCTCTCTCTCTCTCTCTATATATATATATATATATATATATATATATATATATATATATATATATATATATAC
Organism: Euprymna scolopes; assembly: GCF_053919585.1. NCBI lineage: Eukaryota > Metazoa > Mollusca > Cephalopoda > Sepiida > Sepiolidae > Euprymna > Euprymna scolopes. The sequence goes on from NC_136517.1 coordinate 78,581,363, forward strand.
TAGCAGATATATCCGGCGTTGCCTGGTATTAAACGTACCGTTAAATTAAAAAAAAAATGAAGTAAAAAAATAAAAACAAAAGAAACTGAGACATATGCATGCGCATATTATGTTTTTTTTAGGTAAAAAAAAAAAAATACTCGAGCTGAGATCGAAACCAAAACCTGAAGACAGTAAGTCAAGTACGATAACCATTAGGCAAGATTGCTATGATATCTGAAAAGTGCTTTTGAAAACTAACTTATTCTTAACATAAGAAATCTGGAATGTGAACATTCACGCATGCGCATTCATTAAACATTTAGCAAACTGATAAAAATCCGACGACCCTCATGTACCAAAATTTCAGTTTTGACCCATTATCAGCCTTTTTTCTGGATATAAACCGATTAAAAGTTTTCAACGTGTCTGAATACCCTATATACCAACTATATACAAAATTTCAAGTTTGTAGATCAAAAATTCATTGAGTGTATAGGTTAAGTGTTGTCTTCACACACAGATTCACTTTTGTAGACATATAGATATAGACAAATTCAGCAAATGAAATGAGACTGTGCATAAGAATGTGACAGTTTCCCATGGACAGATTGTCAACCTCATTTATAAATTCAAGATGGCCGCCATCACAATATGCAAATCGGTCAAATTTTTCAATTTATTTTGATAGTCTTACTTATATGCTACAAATGTCAGACAAATTGCTTAAGTACACAATAAAACTTACTTGAAAGCTTACTTTGAAAAAGGTTGTAAAAATTATTTAACTACGGAAACAAAATTCGCCGCTCAGGACGTTAATTCATGCATTTCTTGTCGGCTGCACCAAGTCTACTACCTGTAATGAAAGACGATATTATATAGAAAACTGGTTTTATCTATAAATATAAAAGCGAAAATGTATGTATGTATGTGTTTCGCTTTTTCAGAGAAGCGGTCGGTCGGTTCACAATTTTTTAAAACTTTTTATATCACATACAAATCGTAATATCTCACAGTTAACAACGAAGCTCGCCTGTCTATTTAATTTGCTCGATTTCGGGAAGATAAATATTCAATATTTGTCGCTCGGCGCACGTGGGTTAGTCTTTTTCCTATAACATCTTGGGTGTGGAAAAAAAAAAAAAAAAAAGCGTTCAGCAGTAAATGAATATCCCGCAGTTGACCTCATTAACTCATTAAAACGGGCACCTGCTAAATCCAACTAATTAAATAAATTCAAACGTGTTTCCGTCAGCATCTCGCGGTGGGGCAATGGTTAACATCGCACTTTTTTTTTTTTTCACACTTTAATTTACAACTTTGCCTCAAGAGTTCGGGTTCGATCCTCATACTTACTTTTTGTTTTTTTAAACCACCCCAAACACCCGGGCTACGCCGGGTACCCCTCGCTAGTTTACAATATAACACAATGGCACAAATATTCACAATAAAGTCAACAGTTTACTAATGCAGGTTGTCCAAAAAGTCATTGAAGGTTTGAACTTAGATAGATTTCTTATTTTTGGTGATATATTTCTGCAATTCTAAACACAATTTGACTAAGACACTGGGAAACTTTAAAAAAAAAGAAGATCTTTATTAATGAGAAAAAATGTTTTAATGATGCCCATGTTTAGCTTCGGATATTTTGGTGCTAGAAAGGACTTGTCCTGCCTTGATAGAGTTCAAAATAGACTTCGTAGCCTCGTAGGAGATGTCCTTTTCTCTTCCTTGCAACCTCTATCTCACAGAAGAGATGTTGCGAGTTTGTCTCTGATGTATCGTTATTTTCATGGAAAGTGTTCGACTGAGCTTCAATCTATGGTCCCCCCTCGCAAAACTTTCACAAGAAACACTCGTCTAGCTGTAAACACTATCAATAATTCCCCCCACTCTTTATCTGTGCCTAAACCTAAACGTAGATTCCATGAACAAAGCTTTTTTATTAGAACTGCACGCCTGTGGAATTGTCTTCTGTTTTCCTGCTTTCCGGCTGACTACAATATGGTTGTCTTCAAGTCTAACGTAAATAAGTTCTTGATGAGCCGTTCCATATAAGTTATCAAATTTAACAAATTTTCATTACTAATGATTATTATATTGTCCAATTTCTACTGTACACTCTTTAACCCTTATCCTTGAGTTGCCTCTTTGGCCTTGATAATGAGTTGATACCTATGAAAAAAAAAAAAGTCCAATGTGAACAAGTTCTAATTGAATCGTCCCCCTAAGTAATCCAAGTTTCAAAATTCCCACTCTTTACTATGCTAAAATCACAATGACTAATGTATACCTATTAACCCTTATCCTTGAGTGGCCTCTGGGCCTTGATAAGTGGTGACACTCTTGTAAAAAAAAAAAACAAAAAAAAAAACTTTATTCATGACAAATTGCAGAATCTCTGGATTGCGATTTAACTCCCTTATTTCGTTCCTGATGTTTTCTTTCAGTTTTTGCAAGGTTTGGAGTTTGTCAACATAGACACGTTCTTTCAGATACCCCCATGTTTTGTATTTTGTTGTAACTCGGACTATCTCTTACATGAAAATGCCGTCGATATGTTCTTTGAATCAAAACAATTGACCCCTGATTTGGGTAAAACAATTTCACAACTTGCGTACGTTGTTCAGTGCTATACTTATCCACAATAAACTTTTAAAATATTTTCTTTAAAATGTCTGCAATAGAGAAAAAGACATTATTTGTAAAATGACAAAGGTTTATAACCTTTCAATGACTTTTTGGATATCCCGCGTGAGGAAATGACAATTTTCCATAACCAGATGGGCTTGCGCTATAAATTCAAGATAGGCAATATATATATATATATATATATATATATATATATATATATATATATATATATATATATATATATATATTAATTTTATTTATACAAACATTAATGGCTACATATGTGCATACATGTTTCTCTAATCACCCACGTTGGGGGATTACATCTTCAGGCCAAGAATTACCGCCGAGAGCACTTGGCCTGAAGACGTAATCCCCCAACGCGGGTGATTACAGAAACATGTATGCACATATGTAGCCATTAATGTTTGTATAAATAAAATTAATATACCTGCTCTGTTCACTCATTGAGCGCTATTTTGGTAGACACGTTGTTTCATTGGATGTACTTCTAGGAAACTAAACTCTACTGGCTATATATATATAGTCAAATTTTACAATTAATTTTGATAATGCTGCTTATATACTACAAACGTCTTATGCGTTACTCGAGCAGACAATGAATCGTTAAACACTTGTAGTCAATATTGTTTCCTCTTTGTGTCTATTTAGCTGGATAGACATTATCAAGCGGATAAGAAAGCCATTCTTAAAACAGAGAAGGAGAGGACTGTCACCTTTTGATAGTAAGATACTCATTAATCAGAAGGGACTATATCTTGCTTGTCGCAGTCGTTCCGTACGCGGGGTAGAAACCGGAAGTCAAAGAAAGTAGAAGACCTTAATATGATGCAATTCTCTATCTGTATAAAAGCCAAGTACGTCCAAGGATGGAGTACTGCTGACACATCTGGACAGGAGCGGCTAAAAACAGCCTATCTTGCCTTGACAGAGTACAAAATAGACTTCGTGGCTTAGTGGGGGATGCCCTTTTCTCTTCCCTGCAACCTCTCTCCCACAAAAGAGACGTTGCGAGGCCGTTTTGTTTTATCGTTATTTCCATGGCAAGTGCTCGCCTGAACTCCAATCTCTGGTCCCCCTCGCCAATCTTTCACGATAAACACCCGTCTAACTGAAACCACGGTCGAAATTTTTTCTTGTGGAACTCTCTTCCGTTTGCCTGTTTCCCACCTGACTACAACTTGGATGTCTTCAAGTCTAACGTTAACAAATTCCTGATGAATCGCCCCCTTAAGTAAGACACTTTATCAAATCCCCAATACTAACGATTACTAACGATACTATCCCATTGATTACTGTACACGCAATAACCCTTATCCCCAAGTAGCTTCCCGGCCTTGATAAGTGGTGACGGCCATGCAAAAAAAAAAAAAAAATTAAATGATACGTTTACAGACTGATTAAAAAAATAGGCGTAAAAACTATTATTCTGCAAAAGGATCAGTTTTCAAAGGGTGAAATATATTTCATATCAGAGGTTTTAATTACGTGCATTGGGGTTAGATGTTTTAATTACGGGCGTTGACTGTTTGCAATTACAATACGAAACGACTCCGCCCATCAATACGCTAACATCATCACATCATCGGATGATGCTTTTTGTCTTCTAAAATTCTTTTGAACTTTGTTCGCATAATTTTTTGACGTTTATTTTATTATATTTGATTTATTTATTGTTTTTGGCAAAAAATCAGAACGCCCGAATCAAAGTTCGCAATACAATAATATTAAAGATTTCCTGTTTTCCGTAACTTATTCGTCTGCTATGCCATATTTTGTACTAATTCGTGTTGCTTAATTTATTTGTTATACTTTTATGAGAAAGTAAAAAAAAAAACAGTTTACAAAGTGCGTCAACCTCTCCAGTGAAAAATGGCTTTCTAAATAACCGTTTGCAGTTTAGTGACCGAGATGAAATCATAACCTCATTATTTAGAAAGGTATTCTTAACATGGAGACGGGGATTTGTTAGCTACAATGTATTTTCATCTGAGAAATAAATACATTTGTGAAACTAAAATTATATTACAGAGAAAGTTTAATATCAGAATATATATATATATATATATATATATATATATATATATATATATATATATATATATATATATAATACAAAGCTGAATGTGTGTGTGTCTGGTCACGAATAGGCTCCTAGATGGTTGACTATTTTAAAAAACGGATTACATATAATGATAGAAGGTGTATCGAGACACAGGAATGGGTATGTTTGATCTGACAGAACAGTGGTTCATTAAAATTGCGGGGGCTGCGTTCGCGCCTGGTCCACAAAGTATGGAAATAAAAAATTAAAAAAAACAACAAAAAAAAAACGTTTACAAGTGTTGTTGATATAGATGTACATAAGAATACTTTGATAAGTATGTTTTAACATAAATAATAAATCATGGGGTTTATCTATTTTATTTTTACTTTCATCATATTTTGCTTTGGTTTTGATACCCCCAAATTCGAAGCTATCTCTTTATAACCCTTCCTTTTCATAACCTATCATACTTTCATAAATCAGAGTCTATTTTCTGTAGGCTGTTTTTGAACCCAGTCAACGACGGGTACTTTTGCGAGTATATATATATATATATATATATATATATATATATATATATATATATATATAAAAGTGAACGTGTCTGTGTGTGTGTGTGTCTGTCTGTGTACATTTCCCTACGCAATAACTCTGTCAATTTTTAGTCTACAGACTCCAAATTTGATATACAGGATACTGAGATTTGGGAAAATCTATGTGATCGGGGTTAGGCCAGAAATGTGGCTGTTAAGGGGTCAAAGTTCAACGATTTTACCTTTGAGAACTGTAAGAAACTCAGCCGACAATTTGGGGTTTAAACACTTGAAATTTTAGATATATGTTCCTTTGGCATGGATCTAACATACTAACTTGATTTGAGCCCAAAACAATAAATGTTAAGGGGTCATAATAGGAGTCGAATAATCAAAAAAAAATTGACCGTTTTTTATTTGTTTATTTTTGCTCAGCATACACCTCCAAACACCCGGTCAACGCCGCGCTGAAATGCTAGTATATATATATATATATATATATATATATATATATATATATATATATATATATTTCTGTAGAAATACATTTTCTTATTATATATCAACCCTTATATATATATATATATATATATATATATATATATATATATATATATATATATATATATATATATATATATATATATATATATATATATATATATATATATAAGCAGGTCGCCCGGCATTGCTCGATCGTAAAATACATTTAATTATGATATTTTTATTAATGCATTGTTTAAAGGGAAAATTTCCAACTCGCAAAGTGCTCGTGCCTGTGTGTCTGTGTGTCTGTCAGTGTGGCTGTGTACAGTTCCTTACACAATAACTCTGTCAATTTTAAGTCTACAGACTCGAAATTTTGTATACAGGGTACTGAGATTTGAGAAAATCTTTGTAATCAGTTTTCGGCCAGAATTTGGCTGTTAAGGGGTCAAAGTTAAACGATCTGACCTTTGAAAACTCTACCATACTTCTCCGCCAATTTTGGGTCTAAACAATTAAAATTTTAGATATAGTTTCCTGGAACATGGATTTAACTTGGTAACTTGATTTGAGCCAAAAACAATAAATGTTAAGGGGTTATAATAGGGGTCAAAGTTTTAAAAAATTTGACCTCTGGTTTCTACCAAATTACTCAGACAATTTCTCGTCTAAACATTTGAAATTTTACATAAGGGTATTCAGAGATAGTGCAAGCTTTTTAATCGGTTTGTGTCGAAAATTTGAGCTGCAAATATATAATAGTATGCATGTATGTTTGCATGTCTGCCTAAAACTTTCGACAGAGGCGACGGATTTTCACAAGATCAGTATCGTTTTGAAACTCGACCCTTCAGACGACAAATACCGAAAAATTAGCTTAAACATTAATTTCTTCAACCTCAACTCGGCACTTTCTTACAGGGAGGGGTCTCTTTTTTCGCCGATATTGTCGAAAGTCATCCCCTCTTTTCGATTGTCTAGTCCTAATTTGAACCTACGTCACTTCTGCTTTGGCGGTAGTCGTAACAGAAAATACGTCACGTTGTTTTCCTCGTTCGCGGTACGGGTTCGAGCCTGCCTTTCTACTACCACTTTTTTTTTTGCTCAGCATACACCTCCAAACACCAGGGCAACGCCGGACACCAATGCTAGTAATATATATAAGTAAATTTAACAAGATTACATGATATATTCTGCGATAGGTGTGCCAGAAACTGACCTTACGAATGAGTAAAATTTTTTTGAATAATTCGACCCCCTGTCTTTCCAAACTTATAACTACTCGAAAAATGAAATTCAAACCAAATTTTTTTCAATTAAAGGAGCAAGGACCAAGGTTTCATTTAAAAAAACAAAAAAAAAAGAAATAAAATAAAACAATGTGTTTAAAAAAGGGTTTTAAACTTCGGACTTTACAGCTAAATTTCTAAAAAACACTTCTTTTTTGTTTTGAATTTGAATATATAATTTATTGATCTTTTATCTTCAATTTGTGATACATAAAACTTTGGTGAGTAAATTAATTATTTACTTTTAATAGACATTTCAAAATGGGGAGGGGGCGTGAATTAAAAAAAAAAAGCGTCTGTCTAAAATATTATATTCGGTTTATTGGAAAGAGCATAAAATTTCACATTGACCCTGAAAATACCATAAAAATTAAATGAATAGAAAAATTTTGATAGATTTTTAAAGTTTAAAAATTGAAAAATACTTAACTCGTAAAATTCAATTAATTTCATTACTGTTTTAAAAATATATATTTCTATTACTTTTATACAACAATAGTTTATTTTGGAAGTATAATCCATAAAGAAAATAAACAACCCACTTTTAAATGAGAAATTACGAGATTTTTATATTTTATTCGCAGTTTCGTGTTAGGGGTGTAAAAAAAAATCCCCCCCAAATGCTGATACACCTAATTCTGCGACATGTCAACTAGCATATAAATGCTATGAGAATAAACAGGCATAAAAGCTTAAGTACGTTTGGTACCAGAAAGCTTTATATATTTCTACTTAAAAAGATCAACGCGAACATTATATAAATGTTGACAAATAGGAATTCAAGATGTTTTAAAAAGAATTTCCGCGTGCTTCCTTATATGTAATGAGGTGCGTGTGTGTATGTGTGTGTGTGCGTGTGTGCGTGTGTGCGTGCGTGTGTATGTGTGCGTGTGTGTGTGCGTGTGTGTTGCGTGTGTGCGTGTGTGTATGTGTGTGTGCGTGTGTGTGTATGCGTGTGTGTGCGTGTGTGTTTGTGCGTGTGTGTGCGTGTGTGCGTGTGTCTGTGTGGGTTAGTGCGTGTGTGTCCGTGTGTGTGCGTGTTTGCGTGCGTGTGTGGCCGTGTGGCCGTGTGTGTGCGCGTGTGTGTGCACGTGTGTGCGTGCGTGTGTGCGTGTGTGTGTGCGTGTGTGTGTGCATGTGTGTGTGCATGTGTGTGTGCGTGTGTGCGCACGCGCGTGTGTATGTGTGTGCGCGTGTGTGCGTGTGTGTGTGTGCGTGCGTGTGTGCGAGTGTGTGTGTGTGTGCGTGTCTTTGTGTGCGCGTGTGTGCGTGCGTGCGTGCGTGCGATGGTTGGCAGTATAAAATATTCAATGATATAAAGAGATGGGTATGTATATATGTGCGTGTGCGTGTGTGTTCGTGTGTGTTTCTGTGTGTTTCTGTGTGTGTGTGTGTGTGTGTGTGTGTGTGTGTGTGTGTGTGTGTGTGCACGTGTCGGTTTAGGAGCGCACACAGATTGGCTAACCCTGATGTGTTGTTGTGATTTACGCTGACAAATATCTAACATTTTCCAAAACGGAAAAATCTGCAAAAAATCTCAATGTCTGGAATTGAATTCCTATCTTTAGAACCACCGCAATTCTTTGCAGGTGCATCACCGCCTCGCGCTTCAAACCACTTACTAGAAAGTAGGATTTAATGATAGTGAAAAACGACAATTAAAACGTGGTAGTATCTCACTCTCTGATTCCTCTCTCTCGCTCTCTCTCTCTCTCTCTCTCTCTCTCTCTCTCTCTCTCTATATATATATATATATATATATATATATATATATATATATATATATAGTAATTTATAAAATATATATGGCGATTAAGCTACACTGAATATTCTGCGTTTCATCCAACTATAGGATTCGTCAGGCTTATGCGCGAATTGTGTGGTTGCCTCTTGCTTTTATATATGTTGAGGGTTTCTAGTTGGCCAATCAGCTTTCTAGTGTCCACCGCGCCCCTTTCTATCAGCCAATGGGCATGCATTTTATCAAACAAAGGATCTGTTTGAATATTCAGTGTAGCTTAATCGCCATATATATTTCATAAATTACTAACTAACTCTACCTACGTATTGAGCACTTTTGAAGTAAATACTTTAAGTTTACGCATAAATCTATACTTTCGTATATTAAATTTATGTGAATAAATGAAGTAGTTATATATATATATATATATATATATATATATATATATATATATATATATATGCCCTCCTATAAATTTTCTTTTTGTGTATTGATATTCATATTGGAAACCCTTTATTCTATTTATTTCAAAAGAAAATAAAACTTTGTTATATATGTGTCGTGGAATTGCATTCTTCTGCAAAAGATCTGGTTAATTTGCATATTGTTTTAAACATTCATTTAAATTAATTCCCTATTAGTTTTTTCGGTTTTCTTATGTGATGATCAACTTTAATGACCTTTTACGTGTAATGCAGATATTCTACATGATTAAAACTTGCGTAAAAACATTATAGTAAACACAAACCTCTCTCTACGTATATTTATGTATGCGTATATATATTTGTTTGAAAAAAAATCCTACCAATCTCCTCTGTCAGTTTTTGGTCTACAAACATGAAACGTGATGCATATGGTATTCGAAACTTTATATTTGAGTTTTAGCCGGGGAAAATCGGTGCAAAATTGTTAAAAAAAAAAAATAAATAAAATGAAATTTGTCAGTTGAAGATCGAACAACAACATTATGAATATGCATGCTTAACGAAATAACCATTGGTTCATGTTTTAATTTTTAGTATCGCATCAAACATGTATTCATAGCTCAGACCTTAACGTCAAAGGAAAAAGTAAATCGCAAGCTGCACGTTTTGGTTTCGATTAATTAATCCGCATTAATCAAAATATCATACTAAGGCGGCCTGCTAGTTTGCTAGTATATATATATATATATATATATATATATATATATATATATATATATATATATATATATATATATATGAATGAGGGGGTTCACCAACAATGTGTATTTTTTAACATTATTTTATTATTCCGTGTTTTGGGTTTTCATTAAAAATTATGTTTAGATCATTGTAATAATGTTTTTTAAAATCATTGAAATAGGTTTTAACGCGTTTCAGACGTTCTGTGAAGCGTCCTCTTCAGAAAGTATTTAAAATGTAAAATATTTAGAATATACTTAAGATGTGTTTAAAATGTAAAAGAGCATTTTCGTAGTTCATTTGTAATGTTTCCGAGCGGTGGAAACATGTGTAAATGTTTCTACTCTTCATTTATATGTTCAAATTTTTATTACTGGTTCGTTGGGGTCGGACTGTGGTCACTGCTGTCTTTTGTTTCTCTCTCTCTCTCTCTCTCTCTCTCTCTCTCTCTCTCTCTCTTCTTGTGTTTCTATTATCTTTCTTCGTTTTTTTTTTTCATTTTTTTCTTTTTTTACTCTTACTTGAGTTGAGGTGAGGGGCACGTTGGTACTTGGTCAACTGGGTGGATAGTGTAGTGTGTGTGTTTGTGTTTTCTTGTATTGGTTTGAAGAATATGTGTTCTGTTTTATAGTATTATAAAGTTATTTGCTTCCCTACGAAGGCAACTGTGATCCAAGGTCGTTTCTAATGTGTGCGTGTGAGGAGAGGGAGGAGCGAACCAGCTCTTCTGAAACAAGGGTAGGGGTGTTTTCATTCAATTTTAATATTTATTTTTTGGATTCTTAGATTTTAGTATTGTGATTTTTCGTTCCAGTCTTAGACTGTTCGGGTATTCTTAATATTATGTTTGTTTAGATAAAGAGGTGTATTTATAAATATACGTGGGGGATTTTTTTTATGTTTCTATTTATTTGCCTCCCCATGTGGGTATGGCCAGATCCAGGATCGGTTCTTAGTGTGGAGAAGGTCTCGCTCTCCAGAGGGGTGGGGGCACTTGGAGGGGTACAGGTATGGGAGGAAGGATGATAGTTGTCTCAGTCATGAAGGATTTCTCCTCCACTGACTGAAGGGGGGTGAGGTGTTGGAACAGATACTACACTATGGTTCTAGGTGTTTCCTAGTGTTGTTGGTTTCGAGGTAAAGTAGGGTTGGTATTGTTCAATGTGTTGTATTAGAGACAGGGGTGTTGTGCTTGTGTGTGGCTGTATGCGTGCGTCTCTGTGTGTGTGTTTTAATGTGTCGGTTCTGATTTATGTGTGGGTGTGTATATGTATATGTACGTGCATGCGAGTGTGACTTGCATTTCATGTTTTTGTGTACTGATATTACGCTCTGTTTAGTTCGGGAGTGAATCTTGTTATACATTTTCTTTCCTGTGTAAGTAAATAAAAGTAATTGTCTATTTGGAAGATTGCCATTATTTTGATTTGGTTGTTTTTGTTTTACGGCATATCAACCTTTTTCAGGTTATTTAATGCCGAATTTAGTTATTTTGAGGAACGATTTTTAATGGAGTGTAGTTGGTTTTTTTTTAAGTCGGATTCTATTTAACCCATAGTTAGGACCCCAACAGGTACTACCACTCTGGGTCAGAGTGGACCTGGTAGCAATGGCAATTAAAGAGTGGTTCCACACTCCCCAAGGCCCGCAAGGTGGGGCCTCACCATTGGATATAGTTTTAGGTCAAATCCAGGACCCATTATTTTGAAGCTATTTCCACTGCATGTGTGTACGTGTTTTGAAACATAGAGGTGTCTGTTATCTGCAATTTTGATGTTGTTCTTATGTAAGTCCACTCTATTGCTGAAATTTTTCGTGGCGCCTATGTAGGATTTGTTGCCTGTTGTGCATCTTAGTGCATATACTACATTTCTGGAGGTGTAATTTAGATCCTTTTTTATTTTGAATGTTTGTGTTGGGTTTTTGAATGTGTTCGCGTTTCCTTCTATTATTATGTCACAAACTCCACATCGCGGTTTGTTGCATTTTGTAACCCGTTTATAGTGTGTGGAACGAGTTTTGAGGAAGTTAGGATGTGTTTTAAGTTTTTGGGTTGGCGTTTGCTTTTTATTATTTTTGTTGTTTTAAGTATGTAGTTTAGTTTGTCATTCTGACTGGCAAGGATAAGGTTTTTGTTATCTGTGTAAATAGTTCTGGGTTGTTTGTGTTGTGTGCGGAGACGTATGCTAAAATTTGTTCTTTGTTGTGTTCTTTTGGGATTCTTAGTTGGTCTATTTGAATTTTTTTCTGCCAGTTCAATACCTTTCTGTATTAGTGGTAGTGGATATCCTCTTTTCCGCAGGTTTATTTACAGTTCATTCAGTCTAGTCGAACGGAGGTGTTTGTCTGTTACTATTGTGCAGACTCTACGTGCTAGGGAGTAGGGTATTGATTTTAGACAGTTTTTAGGATGGTGGCTTTTGAAGTGGAGGTATTGTTGAGTGTCTGTGGGTTTGTGGTGGAAGTCTGTAATTATGTTGTTTTTGATTGTTGATAGGATGTCTAGGAAAGGTAGTTCTGTGGTGCTTTGTTCTAGGGTGAAGTTTATTTTTGGGTTGAGAGAGTTATAAAGGATTTCAAGAATACTGGGAAAATTCTACCACCGAAGAAAAATGGCAGACCTCGAATAACTTCTCCTAGACAAGATGCATTGATTAAGAAGGCACTGAACGATAGGTTTATGACAGCTGCCAGCATTCTTGTGAACTACATGCCTATCATTTCATTAAAATGTCTCGTAAAACAGTATCAAAACGCCTGAATGAAATGAAATTGGTCTGTTTGCGAGATCACCAGCTAAGAAACCGTTGATAAACAAGAAGAACTAGAAACTCAGATTAAGCTTTGCTCAAGAGCATGCGTTGTGGACAGATGATCAGTGGCGAAATGTATGTTTTTATGGTGAAAATAAGTTTAATGTATATGGATCTGATGGGAGAAATTTATAAGGAGGTTGGCTGACGAAAGATTTAATAAAAAATGCATGAAGAAAACGGTTAAGTTTGGTGTTTGGAATGATTTCTTGGGAAGGAACGACTTATCTGGCCCGTCTAAACACCAGAGTTAATGAAACAATATACAAGAAATTGTTGAGAGATCATGTCATCCTAATACTTCAAAATTCTGAGTGTGAAAAGCCTATTTTCATGCAGAATAACGCCCCCCCCTGCCAGAAGACAAAGCATGTAATGGAATTTTTGAACGAGCAAAATGTGGATGTTTTGGATTGACCTCCCCAAAGTCCGGACGTAAACCCCATTGAAAGTCTGTGGTCTACTTTGGGGAACCATGTGAATGCAAGAAACTCTATCAATACTGAAGATTCATGGCTAAAACTTAAAGAAGAATGGGCGAACGTTTCGCATGATGAATGTCACCATCTCATTCAGTTTTGCAGTAGAAGGTGCGCTGCAGTTATAGAAAATAAAGGCTTGTTCACTAGATATTAAATGTATGTCCACCAATTTTGGTATTTTGATGTTTCAATGTTATTATTTTTTAATTTATTTTCTTTGTCGCACTGTTTTGGCCACTCTAATTAAAAAAAAAAATTAAGTGCTCATAAGTTTTTCCTATCCTTTATAATGAAGTGTAATTAATACAGTGTATCAACATAAGAGATATGTTAAATGTGTGTAAGTTTAGTTGTAATCCCCAACCCCTTAATCTTCTGGAGAAATTGAAAAAAAAACTAACTGTCCCAGATTTTTGGCCGCTAGTGTATATAATTGCTCAATACTTAAGAACTTTGCAGTAGTATAAAATATACACGTATCACGAGTGTTTCGTTCCATCGTAGTTTTGAGCTCGATAATGGCGAATATTTTCGTGGGTTTCCATGAAAAGCAATTGCTCTCTGGGCCTATTTTCGCTATGTGGACGGCACATTTTACCTCTTCAATAACCAAATTGAGGCAAATAATTTTGTTTCCTTCCTTAATAAGATGCATCCCGCGTTACAGTATACTTATCAAGGAGAGTCTAATTCGTTCATAGATTTCCCCGATGTATTGGTAACGAAAACATCATCAAGTTACCTTACATCAATGTACCGTAAACCTACATTCACGGGACTGTATGCATGCTGGGATTCATTTTGCCCCCGAAAACGTAAGATAAATTTAAATTGGACCCTAATACATCGTGCCCTTATGATCTGCTCAAAATCAAAATTGGATGACGAATTAAAAACAATGACTGATAACCTATCCAAAAATTAGTACCCTTTAGATGTGATTAGGTTAGTTATACAAAGAAAAATAGCAGAGTCCTCTGTAATTAAAATCCAAACAGTTAATAAATGTCCAGTATATCTGCGTTTACCGTGGTTTGGAACAGTAAGTGAGAAATTTGCAAAGCAAATCAGCTCAACAATGCAAAATTGTTATTTTGCTTCAAATGTACGTGTTGTCTCCTCTACGAGAATGCCATCCTCTCGAAAAGATGTTCTACCCCACCCCCATCATAATAATAATGTAATTTACAATTTTGAATGTAGTTGCAGTGCCAACTATGTGGGTCGAACAACATTAAGATTGGATAGAAGAGTCCAAAAACACGTACCTACCAAAATCGGATATGGTACATACCAAATAACAGACGTAATTGCGAATACATGCGGGTCTTCAATTACTGACCACCTTATAAAAAACCCGTCTTGTGTAGGGAACTTCAGCACAAATTCTTTTTCAATCCTGACTCGTGCTCACTCATTATTTCATTTAAAGATCTTGGAGACTATTCGCATTCGGTTGAGAAGGCATTCCCTCTGTAAGCAGAGAAAATGCCTCTTGGGTTTGAGCGTGATTAGTCTCTAGGATCTTCGAGTAATATAACGTCGTTGTATTTCAATTGTTTTCCCTCATTTCCCACCTCCATACATAAGTAACGCAACGTTATTTTTCTCTGTACATAATTTCGATTCCTATTGGTGTTCTTTCTTCTCTCAAATTCCTCGATACAGGTTTGATAAAGTGAGGGCGAAACCGGTCAGCTGACCCCCCCCCAATTTTTCTTTTCTTCTCTTCACCCCGTTAACTTTATTTTAAACGTTGTTTTTATCATGAATTTATGTCTTCCCTTCATGATTGCGTCATATAAATTTTGTTCCCCTCAAAGAATCATGAAATATATATATATATATATATATATATATATATATATATAGATATATATATATATAGATATATAGATATATATATTAAATTTATTTATAAAAACATTGCTGGCTACATATATGGGTACATGTTTCTGTAATCAGCCGTTACTGGGGGGATTACGTCTTCAGACCAAGAATTTTGTATAAATAAATTTAATATACCTGCTCTGTTTACTTATTGAGCACTTTTTGGCAGACACATGTGGGTTCATTGGATGTACTTCTAGGAAACTAAACTCTACTGCCATAATATATATATATATATATATATATATATATATATATATATATACACACACACACATATATATATATATGAATTTCTGTACAATTAAATAAATATATATGTATATATATATATGTATATATATATATATGAATTTTCTGTACAATTAAATAAATAAATATTAAGCTCTTATATCGAAAAAGTTTTTCTTTGTAATCGAGCACTTTATTGGAATTTTTTCCCCAAAAAAACAGTAAGCAAATATATATATATATATATATATATATATATATATATATATATATATATATATATATTTTTTCAAAGAAAAACTTTTTCGATATAAGAGTTTAATATTTATTTATTTAATCGTACAGAAGTTCAGAAATACATTGGTACCGTCGGTTTCAAGCCCAACATAAAGGGGACCAGTTAATGGTAAAACGTAAGTGTTTCTGTTTTACTATATTTTAATCTGCCTATGCACGTTGGCATTTGCCCGTGCTTCACATTGAGTCCACTTAATTTTTTTATATAATAGAAAATATAAGTACATATTATATCGGATTTTATTACAATGGCTGTTCCAACACTAATGTCTCCTATTTTTGGTTTTTCACTAAAATAGAATGAATAGGTACCATTTAAACAACTCAAAAAAGTTGAGTGGTACCATTTAAACAAACGACTTTTTGTACTGCATAATTTATTTTTCTACATAGTCATCAGCATTATCAATGCAGTTTTAGCAGCGACAAACGATTGGTGTACACGGAGCACACTTTATCACCAGAGGGTCTGTAGCAGACACAAATAGACCCCTTTTCTTCTCGCGCATTCGCTTCCTCTGAGTGAGTGATGCGGCATTAAACTGTCCAATCTGAGGACTTGCACACGAATACAAATTAACCCCTAGGGACCAGACAGCTTCCGGTCCCAAAAGAAAACTCTCTCTTACGCTACCAGCCTTCGTCGGTGCTAGACGCCTGTTCTCTTCGCTGCTCCTACTAAAGGTATTGACGACAGCCGCCGGCTGTAACTACCTCGTAAGGCAGTGGAGACCAGACTCTACTTTCTTCCTTCAGTACGCTCTGCAAATAAACCTTTCCCTTGTTAAGTTGAAGAAGTTGTTTGTCATTGTTCATAGAATTGTGTTATTTTATTTTATTAGGGAAATTCCTTAAAGGTCTTTCCCAAAGCAAATATTTTTTGGTTTTGATATAAAAAAGATCATACAGAAAATCGAAAAATAAAAAAATAAGAGTTATGAAGCAAAGCATCTCCGTTGTATTAAATAATGTCTGCTTGAATGAAAAAAATTGGAGGGGGAGGTTAAAAGTCGAGACTAGCTGAAAGAAAAAGGAATACACTTTCATTTGTTGAACGAGGTCAAAATAATTGTGAGAGAGTCAGTATATATTCTAAAAAAAAAAAAAAAAAAGAAAGAAAAAATCTCAGTAGAACAAGCCTGGAAATTTATAGGATTTGGGAGCCTCTAATTGTAGAACCCCCCCCCCCAAAAAAAAAAAAACAATTGTAGACTCTTAGAACTTCTGCGAAAGAAAGGAGATAATCCGCTGTCGATCTTTATTAGAGTTGCCTCCCCTTTGTAAACCATTGTTTTCACACTTATAAACAAAGACTAATTCTAAGAATACGAAAACATCTACAGAGCCAGTAACTTTTCTCCTTCCTTTTCCAAACAACTAACATGCCTGAAAACCGACCCAAACAAATAACATTCAAGAGTATCTGTTTTTCAGATGCTGCACTTCAATTTCTTGTTCTCTGTCAGTGGAGCAGAAATACTTCACGACTGAGACAATTTTTATTTTTGTTCCTTTTCTCCACGTTAAAAAACGAACCTGGTGTCCAACTCTGTCCCGTGGGGAGGCATTGTAAATAGGAACATTCAAGATGAGGACAGCAGTCCGATCAATACAAGTAATATGAACAATCAGCCCTTATCTTAAAAATTCAGAACTTTTAATGTTTACTTATTTACATGTGCATTTTAGTTAAGCAAGGAGATAATAGACCAGATAAATGTGATGTCTCTATCTTATTTAATCTTTTTTCTGTGTGCATATAAATTTATGTGCGAGAGAATTTGATCCCCATGGACTCGAAAACTGTCGGACTGCTTTTTGAAATTTCATACGAAAGTAGTTTATGTACCTAGTAGTGTTATCAGAATACCTTCCATAATTATCGATAATCGATACTGGAAAAATACGATGAATGAAGGAACAGGCAATTTTCACCAGGGTTAACACCTTATACACCCTAACATCACTTGTGCATTTGAGAAGTTTTATTACCACACAAACAGAAAGGCGTGGCATATAAAATCAACAGTACGTTCTTTGATATGACAGTGGCGCGTTCGAAATTAATGTTTCTGTTTAGAACACAAATGAACCATTATATTTGATAATTACACTTTAAGTTGAAGGTATTCAAGGGAGAAAACTCGTGAATTCACCTGTCCGAAACATAAACATGTCTAGTGTCGCGAACATGTAAATTTGTCTATATCAATAAAATATAATTATTACATTTTAAATTTTACTGCAAGCCATTATGTATCAAAAATAATTTTATAAAATCAACACTAGATTCGCTACAGTGCAATGTATTGTGGACTACGTCACAGTGATAATAAAAATTTGTGAGTATAAAGGATTCATTGATCATCAATAAATTCCGAGCAACGTCGGGTCGGCTTACTAGTTTCTATTATTTGTCTGCAATTGAGTTCTAAAATATGTCAATATTTTACAAACATCTATTCATCAACATCAATTAATGTGGCAAATGTAGCGAGATCACCGTGGTCTGATCCCAATCACCTTAAGTATGACAACCAGCACTAGCCTAACTCCAATACCGGTTACTGAGTGATGGACTGACGCAAATGGGGTTGACCTGGGGTCAGGTCATCTGTACACTTCCGACTGACAGAATAAAGAAATCATTTATACAAATGTGTAACATATTTCTTAAGATAATTCTCTTTCTTTTTCCTCCTCCCTGTTTTCATTCTTCTTTTCTTTCTCTTCCACCCAGCCTATTCTTCTTCATGGAGATATACACACACCTACACACAGGCGACCAGAGCAATAAGTTGTCGTAAGAGAATTTCCTCTGGAAGGAAAATCAGAGTTATTTCCCCCTATTTAATGGCTGAAAATGTCAAAGTTTAAGGTCAGAGAATGAATATGTTTTTATATGTTTTTATAAAATCTACATATTATTCATTGCACGAAACACGGATTATGAATATATCAACTTTGTGGGTCTTTATTTTGTAGTTTTCAAGTTTTAGCTGGACACACGCACACAGACAACTACCCTTTATATAATAGAATAGCAAGACTTCCGAACATTATTCAAGGCAAGTGTGCTTTATTTCTAATAAAAATTCTATTTCTTTAAGCTTTCTATCTTTGTCTCCCAGGATAGTTTTTCTTCTCTGCTCAGCCCTTCCCTCTCTAGCTGGACATACAAATCTTCTTTATAGATTTCTCAAGTAATTAATCCGTACTTTCTTTCTAAATTAGTAAATAATAATAATAATAATAATAATAATAATAATAATAATAATAATAATAATAATAATAATAATAATAATAAATCCCTCCCTGTAGAAACTTGACCCAGATCACACTCAGAAAGTAAATACATTTTTTCTTTTGTAAATTTTAATAAATTTTTCAACGCTAGTCAAGAATATACCTACTTTGTAAGGGCTTGTTTTGTAGCCTTTGAATTTTAACTGGACGTACCAACTCACAGAATTTCCCATTTATGTAATGGACTAGTAGGATTACCCGTCATTGCTTGAAGGCATATAAAATCAAATATAAGTAAAGTATGCGTAACATATTTATACAAATATTTTTATCTCCTTTTATATCACAAACTGCCTCAGCCATTTCCGGGACTGACTCCATAAGAAGTGGTGCTAACGGAAAAAGTTATATATATATATATATATATATATATATATATATATATATATATATATATATATATATATATATATATATATATTATATTTCGATTCCTAGTAACAGTCAAGCAACGCTGAAGAGGGATAGGGCCCCGAAACATGCATGTCTGTGGATTACTGTTTTAAAAAAAATAATAAATAAATAAATAAATATTATTTCTTCACGTCCAAATAAAAAAATAGGCGACTTTCTAAAAAATACACTCGATCTCCAATGTAGAGACGCTAACCTTACATCGTTTAAAAATCAACAACAAAATCTATGTGTATATATATATATATATATATATATATATATATATATATATATATATATATATATTCACACACACACATATATATATATATACATATATGAAGATAATTTTTAATATCGTAAATACTCTCTACATCTCTAAAATCTATTTACCCCTATCCCTCCATATATATATATATATATATATATATGTATATATATATATATATATATATATATATATATATATATATATATATATATATATAATGAACTCATTTTTTCCCTGTGATTTTAACCTTAATAGGATTAATATTCAAGACATTTCATGCTAATGTAAAATGCATAAACTGCAGCACAATATCTGAGGTGTGTTATAGGCATATTTACTCTCCACTTCGTCGATAATCGTACATTTCTATATTTTTTCTGGTGAGAGTTAACTGCCACAATCGGTTAAAATCAATGGAAGAAGTAAAATCTTTTCTCTCTAATTAATTCCTCCTTCCCCCGCCACCACTTACACTGTTTCCAGGATCGTTTACAAGGGACACTTACGAAGGAACACCGGTTTGGGTTTCTTATATTGTAGTTGCTTAAAAAGACTGGAATGGAATTTTACCGTGCCTTTCCGTTCTATGCTTTCTACTGGGTGAAACGCACCATAGACTTAACCGATTCGAAGGGTTATTTATGCCATATTTTCGCTTTATTTTGTTTTGTAGTTGCTTAAAAAACCTGGAATGGAATTTTTACGTTCCTTTTCGTTTTATGCTTTCTACTGGGTGAAACGCACCATGGACTTAATCGAATCGAAGGCTCATTTATGCCATTTTTTTCGCTTTTTGCTGTGTTTTTTTTTTTGTTTTTCAGAACACGTTCATCAACCCCCCCCCCCCTTATGTTTGCTTTTTGTTTTTCCGATTTTTTTTTAAAGACGTTTTACGTTTGTTCGCTGTTTTTTTGTTTTGTTTTTTAAGAAGTTTAACATCGTTTTTTTTTAATATTCAAACAGGGTTAGTACTTCGCTTATTCTTTACTTTAACCCCTCCCTTTGCACACACACACCTCCAAACACCCGGGAAACGCTGTGTACCCCCGCTAGTATGAAATAAAATAATTTTTATATCATAAACTGCTTCAACCATTTCCGAGACTGACTCAATAAGAAGTGGTACTCCGAAATATATATATATATATATATATATATATATATATATATATATATATATATATATATATATATATATATATATATATATATAAAAGTTATTCATCCCAAACATATTATATAGTTAATAAAATGCACAAGACGTTTTTATTCATTTATTTATTTATTTATTTTATTTTCATTTGTGATTCAATGTTTTTAATGTCGAAATGAAGTCGAGGATGTAGGTCAATGAACTTATTAGGAGGAGCATAGAAATAATAACGACGGTTTTATTTACCTTCATCCCACGACGGGAAGACGTGACACAAGGCCAGGAAAGTGGCAGGTACACATTGACTACAACAATTAACCCCCTTCTCAAAGAGCGAGAGAGTGAAATCTAGGAAGGTAGATGTTCTAGAACTGCACACGACTATATATCAAACTGGCAAAGAACAAAGCCACACCAGTTAAAGGATGCCCCAAAACCTATCGGTTTGAGTTTGTTATGAAGTAGGGCAAAATTGATTATAGTAGAACCCCGGGACACGGCATTAAAAATTAGTAACAAAATACAGTACAGTATATAATACACATGTATATAATCAAATAACATTATAAATAACACCGTAAAGTGGGGTGAATACCGTAAGCAAGGCCAGAACAACATCGTATTTTACAACGTAACTTGAAAAAAAAAATGTATTCTAGAGCCACCGTCTCCGGGTTTCTACTGTATTTAAGACGATAGCTCAACAAGAATTTGTTTACACTGGATATGAAAACGGCCATGCTGTAGCCAAATGGGAAGCAGCCCGGTGGTATTTGTAAGCATGAGGCAACTCCGTGAAGGTTGGTAAATAGTTTGGAACTGGGCAGGATTTGAATATTTAAGAGGACAACTCAGCCAGAATTTGTTTACATTATATTTGAAAGCGAGCGTGGTTTAGTTGTAACGTTGTCCGAGAATCAACGCTCAAAAGAGATGAAGAATAGGAAAGAACTTCAACTCGCTTTTTTCTTTTTTACAACAATGTTTATTTCCTCATTTTCTCGTTACCGCTGTGACGTCCCTCGCGTGATCGTCTTCTCGAGTGTCATTCACGCTTCGCACATGATCCTGAACGTTATCCACGTCTCTCTCGTGATCGTCCTCTTTTTACATTTTATATATACACAGGTGTTACACTAAATGTCTCAGAAACGATCACATGATGATGTGATGATGGGCCAATCATTAGGGAGGAAAAGCAGATGTGGGTGTGGTTCCTTCTTCTCTCAAGATCACTCTGGTGGCATTCTGGCTGGAATCTTCTTCGTCTTCAGGCCCGCTTCGTTTATTTAATGCAGACATTTATGGCAGACACAAACACACACACCACGACACAATCATAATATATAAGAAATATAATTAACTATTTATTTTATAAAATGTATACATTATATATATTACAATATTACCATACAACGTACAGATCATACAATTGATTTTCATGATTATTTCTTTGAAACTAACTAACTAACCTTAACTAATGCTGAGGGAGGGAGTGCTCCTCCCTCTCGCTTACGGAGAGACAAAAATATGCGTCTTACCACAGGCTGTCCGGACGAAGAAAAAAGAGGTCCATAAAAGGAAGGGAATCACGGGATTGCATTTTTTATGTGTATCCCTCCGCTTACGGCCAAATTACCACCTGATCATGCTGAAGGGTGTGTTAACAACTATCACAACCGGAGCACTAGGATATAGTGCCAAACACACACACACACACACACACACACACACACACACACACACACACACACACACACACACACACATATATATATGTTGCTTTTTGGTTTTGGTTTTTAGCGATATGTTTTGAATGAATTCAATTATTTACGAAAGTGCATTTTTACCTAAATGCGTGTTGGGAATAATTTTCCCTTTTTAACCAATTTGGTACCCCAACATGGGGAGCGGTATATTAGGTTTATGCTCATTACCGTTGGATCCCGATTTCGAATCTCGTTAGATACATCCACTCTGATGAGTCGTAGACGACGAAACACGTGTCAGTGGATAATTACATTATAAAAATAATATATATATATTACTTTACCGGTGACGTCATTTCGCGTATAACCGTCCTCGCTATGTCACATAGCTTTGTTTTTTTTTACTGAAATCCAAACATGCCCATAATAACTTCAGTTTTTGTGTGACTTGTTCACCAAGGTTTAGTCATAAATGTCCAACAATCTTTGCTTTATACTTTTTACCGAAAGATTAATTCGTATGTGAACATCATTTTTATGATGTTGATCATCACAATTATCAGGATTTCCAATCCTCTCATCCCATTCTTCATCATTTAACTGACAATCCAACCATCTCATTAACATGAATGGGGACCCATTACTAGGCATGTGACAACAGGATATTCTTTCCATTGTTTTGACTCTCGGGTGTATATCCGTTAATATCTTATATGTTTTTCTTTAGACAGATGTGATTCTCGGTTGATTTACTGTTTACTGTATCGGATATATACTTGTGGGTCAAAAGAATGAAAAGAATATGCTGTTGTCACGGCCCTAGTCATTACTAATGACTGCGTGCTCATGACTGGCGACTCATTACTAAAAAAATATCAAACTTTGTTTCATTCATCATTTTCAGTCTTCTCACAATATTCTTCATCATTCAACTAACAACATCTATTTGTCTTTAATATTTATCCTCGAGTGGTTTTTGCTCTTGAAAAATGGTGACTCGTAATGGGAAACTCTAAAGTGTGTTCAGTTTATTCATCATTTTCAATTTTTTTCATAACCATTTATCCTCAAGTGCTATTTAGCCTTAATAAATGATGACTCAATACAAAAAAAAAAGGAAATTATATTTATTTATTTATTTGTGGACTGTTATCCTCATCTTCATAGTTGTTATTGTTTCACTACGTTTCATTCAACTATACCTCTGGCCTTCTTCAGGTGTCTCGTAACTATCCACAGTAATTACTGCCTTCCATAGTTGTTGTTGTCTTATCACGTCTTTGCCAACTAATCCTCTGACCTACTTTGGGTAGGATTGAAACCGCTATCTGCAGACACCTGGAACTGTAGAGATTCAACGTCTTTATCCAATGCGCCACGCCACACCACGCCACACCACACCACGCCACGTCATGCCACGCTACGGCCCCACACAACAATAAAAGCAAAACTATTTCTTTTATAGAGGAATGAGGTGAAAGAGAAGCGAGGGTGCTGGGAGCGGGAGAGGGGGGAGGAGCAGGCGATGTTTGTGTCCGTGTGAATGCCTACATTATCATTTGATTTGTGATAACCCTTTAAACAAATATCGATTACGAAATCAATTTATTCTATTAGCAAGACTATTGCATTGGAAACGATTCGACGCGTCGGATCTCATCGGCAATTCTTAATTTGAGACCATCCGAGTTACATAGACACCGGAGCCTGAGAGATACTCATTGATCTGATTCGTTAATGCAGAACACATTATGAGTGTTACGTAGCTGCCGGGCAACGCCGGTTAGAAAATAATTATTCAGGATTGGGTTTATCTGTCTATCTATCTGTTTATATGAATGTATATATATATATATATATATATATATATATATATATATATATATATATATATATACACACACACACACACAGGGTGACCAAAACAAACGGGCCCCAACTCTAATTAGGTCCCGTTTGTTAATGTTTTGTCCGAACGAAATTTAACGCAGTGTATTCTTTGTCCCAGTTACCACTGGGGTCTTGGTGTACTCACGGTCGTTGATTCTGCCATGTCCTGTAAAATAAGGGCAATTGGTGTATAAATAATGGACGGATCACGTTTTTTGGGTCACCCTGTATATATAGACAGATATATAGATAAACCTGATTCTGAATAATTATTTTCTGTCTGTCTGTCTGTCTGTCTGTCTTTATATATATATATATATATATATATATATATATATATAGGCTCGGGTTTCGAATCCTGAGTTCGGATGTGTCTAACTGATGAGCCCAAATGAGGGCGAAACTCGAGTCTTGGACTTCCGGTTCTTTGATTGTCATGGCTCTTGTGGGCTGCGACGTGGTTTGGCTGTGGAATTTATTATATACAATCTCTCACATTCTGAAAATCACACACACACACACACACACACACACACACACACACACACACATATATATATATATAGTAATTTATAAAATATATATGGCGATTAAGCTACACTGAATATTCCGCGTTTCATCCACTCTAGGATTCTTCAGGCTTATGCGCAAATTTTGTGGTTGTCTGTCGTTTTTATATACGCACCTTCTATTGAGATTTTAGTTACCCAATCATCTTTCTAGTATCCACCGCGCCCTTCCTATCAGCCAATGGATATGCACATATATATTTTCTAAATTACTAACTAGCGCTACCTACGTATTGAGCACTTTTGAAGTAAATGTTTACACATAAATTCATACTTTTGTATATTAATTTTATGTGAGTAAATGAAGTAATTATATATATATATATATATATATATATATATATATATATATATATATATATATATATATATTAGTGTTGGGACTTGTATTCGGAATCGAAATGGGGAATCGGAAAAATCACCAAAACGATTCTTCTTATTATCTTTGTTTATTTGATTTTGTTTTAAGTCAAATCTTCCATTACTGGTAATAACGATGAAATAATAAATATTTATTGATTTTAAATTACCAGTAAAACTAAAATCGATAGATCATCCTCCACAAGTGTATTTTGACGTTTACGAAAATATCTGCATATTTAACATGTGTTTTTACGAAAATACGGGGGAAATAACAATCTTATAGTTTAATCTTCTCTGTTCCGTCTGCCTGCTTCCCACCTGACTACAACTTGGATGTCTTCAAGTCCAACGTTAACAAATTCCTAATGAACCGCCCCCCTTAAGTAAACACTTCATCAAATCTTCACACTAACGTACTGTACTTGCAATAACCCTTATCCCTGAGTGGCTTCCGGGCCTTCATAAGTGGTGAACACCGTGTAAAAAAAAAAAAAATAATGAAAATAAAAAATAATTACAGATTTTTTAAAAATCGGAGTCGGAATCAGAAATTTAGCACGGAATCGGTAATTGTATCGGAATCGGGAATTTAGCACAGAATCGGTAATTGTATCTGAATCGGGAATAATATTGGAATCGTGCCATCACTAATTTTTAGACAATGCCCACCTGGAACCATAGAGATTCGACGCTTTGACCACTGCGTCACAGATATTGAAGGGCGATCAAGGTTGGATTGTTTGATTTTGTATATCTAAGATTTTTGTTCTTATCTGGTCTTCCAAGGTCGGGCCCGTGCCGAATGGTATATTATTTTATTATTGGAATCCTTTGAGATGAACAATTTGTGTATTTATTTATTTGCGGAATAGATGAAAAGTTGGCCGAAACATAATGAAACAGCCACAACTATGAAGATGAGGATAACGGTTCGCAAATAAGTAAATATTTTATTTTGTTAACAACGTTGTTTATCGTTAGGATTGTTTTTTCTATTTTATATAACATTTAGAAGCAGAAATCGTTTAGTTGTATAGCTTTGCTGGATTTTTTAAAAAGGAATCAAAGCCGCCATTGTTCAAATGCCGTTGGTATTGTGATTGTGGAACCCTATGACCTTTCTTGATTTATAAAACTCGGTTAACAAAAGTCGATTACAAAATCAATTTCTTCTATAAGCAATATTATTACATTAGTAACGGTTCGGCTCGTTGGATCTCATCGGCGATTCTTCAATCGAGTTACATAAAGGCCGGAAAACTGAGAGATAACCGCTGATCTGATTCTTTAAGAACGTGTTTGTATTAAAAAGATAAAATGTATCAGTTATTGAGGAGCATCATTAGTTCGTTTTGTATGAAGTCAAAGGGTTATTGTTAGCATTCGTTTCCCTGATATCTTTCTTGTTAGAATTCTTTCAAGGAAGATATCATGTACTAACTGGAAGGGTAACTTGAAGGTTGCCAACATCTCTAAGTGAAAGCGGTTCTGTGGAACGACCTGGATTCGAACTTGAAACACTCAGGTTGTCAGTTCGTGTCGTTAACCACTGAGCCACCGTCAACCTTTAACTTGCTCATTCTTGCGTATCCGGAATGTTACAATATTTTTGATATAATGAGGGTTGATATTTATATGCTACCCACCTCACATGGCCGGGAAAGTAGAGATGGCAGGCAAGCTCCTCTAAAGAAGGGGTACTCTTTTCTGGCAAAAATTGCCTGGGTATCCCCGTCGGCATTCCCCGGGCGGAGTGTCTCAGGCAGCAAGCAATAAACTTACCCCACCCAAAAGCCGGGTGGTAATATCTGGCAGAGTGGACCTCCTGGGTGATATTCAGGCTGCGTCTGTCAGTCCGACAGGTGCTGAGGCAGTTTCTGGCCCTATACCTGTTGGGCGATTGTCAAGATTGGATTCTTGTCTGGTACTTTCTACCCAAGTCTCCAAGCAACTGAAGCAGCAAATAAACTCATTCTTACAATTCCAAAGAATATAATGAGGGTAGATATTTGATTGCTCCCAGCCAGAGCAATGTGTGACAAAAGGTCAAGAAAGTGGAAGATAGGCAAGCTCCCCTAAAGGAAGAGCACTCTTGGTTCGGCAAAAATTGCCTGAGTATCCCCGTCGGCATAGCCTGGTCGGGGCGCCTTAGGCAACAAGCAATAAACTTACCCAACCCAAAAGATGGGTGGCAAGGCCTGGGAGGGTAGACCTCCTGAGTAATATCCAGACGGTGCACCTCAGTCCAATAGGTACAGGGCCAGTTTCCGGCCCCGCACCTGTCGGGCTGAGTGTCAAGAACGGATCCTTAATGAGTACTTTCTAACCAGTCTCTAAAGCTAGGAGTCCATTCCCACATGAGGGTAGATATTTATCTGCTGTCCACCGCAGCAAAGTGTGACACAAGGTAGGAAAGTGGAGAATAGGCAAGCTCCCCTAAAGGAGGGGCACTCTTGCCTCAACAAAAATTGCCTGGGCACCCGTGTCGGCATTCCCCGGTCGAGGCGCCTCTGGTGACAAGCAATAAACTTGCCCCACCCGAAAGGCGAGCGGCAAGGCCTGGGAGGGTGGACCTCCTGGGTAATACCCAAGTGGGGTACCTCAGTTCGACAGGTACAGGGCTAGTTCCCGGCCTCGCACCTGTTAGGCTGAGTATCAAGATCGGATCCTTGATGAGTACTTTCTACCAAATCTCCAAGCCGCCAAAGCAGCAAGGAGATCATCCCCACTTATAATGAGGGTACGTATTTGTCACTTACAATGAGGGTACGATTTTAAAAAATGTAAGGTTCAACTTATAGACACTGGCGATAGGAACTAACCAGGGAAGCCACGTTCTGTTAGCAACTAATCAGAAACCAAAATTACTCCATAAACATATGGAATCTTTTAGCATTCCCGCACATAAGTTTATCGTGTCTATTCGAGAAAGATATTTTGATTTTTGCCTGCAAAATTTTAAAGTCCAGGACTTATACAGAACAGCTATTAACCAAAAGCTCTTCATCTCTCAGAATTGTTCAGATTAGCTAACCATCGCAAACTCTTCCAAAATTAAACAGTACTTTCAAATAAAAAAATGGAGTATTGAAACCTTGGATGAAATTCCATTTGAGGATGCTGATTTTGTTGTTGGGCACCGCATCATTTACTCATCACTTATAAATCAGATGATTATTGTTGGCGTCCATTTTCCTGATATCTTTCTGGTTAGAATTCGTTTTAGAAATAAATCGGGTACTTACAAGAGGGACCACATGAAAGTAACCAGCATTCCTAAGTGAAAATGATTCTATGGAACGAGCTGGATTCGAACCCGACACACACAGGTTCATAGTCTGTTTCGTTAACTACTTAGACCACTCCCCCCCTTTTCCTTCTTCTCCATTTCCCTTTTTATGTTCTCAACTTCCTGACTGGTTTTCCTACCAAATATTAATACTGTAACCCTTTTTCCTCTCCCATTGCAAAACTCATTCATGTTCTGCAGGGCAGGGAACAAAAATGATAATATCCACTATAAAACAACCAAACACTACAAACTAGCGATTCAAGATACAAAGAGCTTGAAGAATAAAAACCTTCTACAAAATAACTGAATTCAACATAGAATACTTTTACCAAAATAACTGGATTCCACATTAAATAATCCAAAAAGGGTTGATATACCGTAAAACGGAACAAGCAAGAAACCAGTCTAGACACTATCACCCTCCAGCAGTACTGAATGGATTCGGAAGGGTTCCATATTTAATCTTTTCCGTTGGGTATTATTTTTATAAAGGTGTCACTGTGTATCAAGGCCTAAAGGCCACTCGATGATCATGAGTGTCAGATGGACAGCGAGACAAAACAGTGATATGTTTATTTTGATTATTTAACAAAAGTGATCATAGAATTTGTATATGGCAGGGTGATCAGACGTTGCCCGGGATTGAATGATGATCAACGAATCTTTCACACTCGCGTATTTTTATTGTCATCGAAATCTATCTAAGCCTGTTTTGGGGATCGATCGCGATGCACCTGGGGGAAGCTTCACATGACTCTGAAATTTACAATATATTGTAGTCTACATTGCACTGTAGAGAACCTAAAAATATTTTCATATTGCATTAAAGTTTAAAATGCAAAAGCCAAGTATCATGCTTCAATTGTGCTCTAAACAGAAACATTCATTTCGAACATGCCCCTATCATATCAGAGAACCTACTGTTGATTTTATATGCCTGACCTTACTGCTTATCCGGTGGTAATTGTTTGGATTCAAGTTTTGAATTTAAGCGTAAAATGAAAATGTCAAGTATCATGGTGCAATTCTGCTTTTAAACAGAAACATTCATTTCTAACGCGCCTCTGCCATATCAAAGAATGTACTGTTCATTTTATATGTCGGGCCTTTCAGCTTGTGTGGTAATAAAACTACTTCTTAAATGCACTTGTGATGTTAGGCTGTGTAAGGTGTTTACTTTGATCAAAATTGCCTGTTCCTTCTTTCATCGGATTATTTCGATTATCGATTATCGATACGTATCGAATACATTTCGACATAAACCCTATATAAGAACACTGCCATGTACATAAAGTAACTTTGTGCTAAATTTCATGAAAATCGACCCAGCCGTTTTCGAGTCCATAGGAAAAGAACTCACAGACACACAAAGTTCGGTTTATATAATAGTAGAGATATGAAATTTAACACTGTTATGTAACCCAAATCGGCCAATAATATTACTTGCACGAAATATTTCAATCGAATATCTGTTAATGTCTTTGTCAATCTTATGAACTAATCTCAATACTAAATAATAATCGTAGTTACCTCCCGTTGGTTCACAACTTTAGACTAAGAAGCTGAGTATTTCTGCAATTTATAACCCGTTTTTCCGTGATCCCCCCCCTTCTCTCCCTCCTTTCTTTTTCCTTCCCTACTTCCCGGTCCTGGATATGACCTTAAACTATATCTGATGGTGAGGTCCTAGTTTGCGGGCTTTGGGGAGCGTGGAGCCACCCTTTAATTGCCATTGCTCCCAGGTCCACTCTGACCCGGAGTGGTAGTACCTGTTAGGGTCCAAACTATGGGTTAAATAGAAACTTTTTTGAAAAAAAAAAAAAAATCAAATATTCTATTAAAAACTTTTTCTTCAAAATCACTGGATTCGGCAACCTAGAAATGGTTGATATGCCGTAAAACAAAAACAATCAATCAATCCGTGATTCCCGCTCGGTAACGTTCGACGGACGACGGAAATTGCTGGATTATACCGAGCGAACAGAAGTCAATAAAAAAAAAAAACGAACAAAAAAGAAAGAAAATAAAACAACCCCCCAACCTCCCCATGTTAAGAACGGCTTTCGGAATAAACTCTCCAACATCCACATGTTAAGAACGGCTTTCGAGGTTGGGGTATTTATTCTGAAAGCCATTCTTAACGTGGGGAGGTTGGGAGCGTTTATTCCGGAAGCCGTTTTTATTAACATGGGGAAGTTGGTTGTTTATTCCGAAAGCCGGTTTTAGCATGGTGAGGTTGGTGGGTGTTTATACTACGCTGGGGCTGCCCATTCTTTTCTTTTCCTTTTAAACGCTTTCCTTCTTTTTTTGTTTTTTCTTACAATTTTTACTATCTGCTCGATCGCGCCTTCTTTTGTTCACTCGGCATAATCCGGCGGTTTCCGTCTCACGAAAAAGAAAAAAAAAAAAAGAAACGGGCCTTAAACTGCAAAAGTGCCAGGAGCTGACTCTAATAAACCTTGCGTACAATAACATTTACACTTTGTGATTTCACCAGTGAAATCACAACTAAATAATTCATGCTGTATTAATCGATATTTATCTATCGCAATTTGATCACATCTGCGTACTTGGATAGAAATTATCTTAGTATCTGCGCCATATATTGATCTCCTTATACCCTCGACTATTGATTTTTTCTTCACTTCTATATTAATCGGTGATTTTCGCTTCATGATATATTAATCAGAGATTTTCGTTTAGACAGAGATTATATATTTATATATTGACCTCTCAGACTATCTATCTCCAACTGATCTTTTTTTTTTTTACAGAGAGTTCACCACTTATCAAGGCCCGGACGCCACTCGAGGATAAGGGTTAATAGGTTTACAGTAGTCAATGGGATTATAGCGTAGTAAACATAAGTAGTGGGAATTTTGTAAATTGGATTAATTAGGGGGACGGTTCATCAAGAACTTGTTTACATTGGACTTGAAGACAATCAGATTGTAGTCAGCTGGAAAGCAGGCAAACGGAAAAGAGTCCACAGGTGGGCAGTTCTAAGAAAGAAGCTTTGTTCGTGGAATCTACGTTTGGGTTTAGGCACAGATAAAGAGTGGGGGAAATTATTGATAGTGGTTTTAGCTAGACGAGTGTTTTTTTGTGAATGTTTGGCGAGGGGGGGGCAATAGATTGAAGCTCATATTATATCTACATACTGAAATAAATTATGCAGTAGTGTCCAAAACTAAGGGACAAAACTTTTAAAGCCTAATATTTGTTAGAAATAACAAATGTGAAACGCTGAAAGTTTGACAACTGGTAGTCGTTATCATCCATAATAAAATACTAAAATTTGAATCATTTGCAAAGGAAAGAAAAAGAATTTCAGCTTTTCACAGTTGTTATTTCTAACAAATATTAGGCTTTAAAATTTTGCCCCTTAGTTTTGGGCGCTACTATATATACGTGGGAGAAGTTCAATTATTAACACCCCTCTACTTTACATTCTTCCTGTATGGATCAGAGGGGAATGTAAATTGTCTTTTTACGATGATCGAACACATGCATTCATGACCTGAAAGTTTTATCTTTTGTTACAGATATTGACAGTGTGAAACACTAATTAAAGCAACTCTTGTCATTGGTGTGCGTCAGAAGCAGAGATGCGTCATTGAATTCCTGGCAACAGTTCATTGAAAATAGTGGTTAATATATATATATATATATATATATATATATATATATATATATATATATATATATATATATATATATAAATCCTGGTGCACAAAAAGTCGCTCGTTTTAATGGTACCACTCTCGCCTTCGTAGGTCTTCATCTTTTTTTAGTTTAAACGTACCAGGCCTTTCTTTTGAAATGAGCCTTGTTAATACGAGGCGTCTTCAATAAGTTTTCCGACTTTTTCGTATGGGCACATTTATTGATCGTACACACATGAAACACTAGTCCCCTTTGAAGTAATCTCCCTCGGCTGCAATGCACTTGTTGTACAGTTTCAACAAATTCTGGAAGACCCTATGAAAGTCCTCTTGTGTGAGCGTGTCAATGATCCTCGTCACTGTCTGTTTCATCTCCTTAATTGGATCGTAACGGGAGCCTTTAAGGTTATCCTTGAGCTTAGGGGGAAAAATCGCAGGAAGCAAGATCTGGACTATAGGGAGATTGAGGAATCCTCTGCCATATCAGTTCCCACACTGACATCAAAATGTGCACTTGTTGCAATATTTTGGACCTATCAATGGGGTATTTATTTAAATGCTGCCCACTCAGCATTATTTGGCACAAGGCCTGGAAAGTGGGATACCCGCAGGCTCCCCTAAAGGAGGGGCACTCCTGCAATTTTAAAAATTGCCTGAGTAACCCCGTCGGCATTCCCCGGTCGGGGCGCCTCAGGCAGCAAGCAATAAACTTGCCCCACCGGAAAGCCCGGTGGCAAGGCCTGGGAGGGTGGACCTCCTAGGTATTACCCAGGCGGTGTACCTCAGTCCAACAGGTGCTGGGCCAGTTCCCGGCCCCTCACCTGTTGGGCTGAGTGTCAAGTGACGAATCCTTGACATGTACTACCCTGTCTCCATGCAGCCGAAGCCGCTAGGAGACACATCCCATCATAAAAGGTTTGACCTATCAATGGGGTAGATATTTATTTTCTGCCCACCTCAGCAAAATGTGGCACAAGGCCGGAAAGTGGGAACCCCGCAGGCTCCCCTAAAGGAGGGGCACTCCTGCAATTTTAAAAATTGCCTGAGTAACCCCGTCGGCATTCCCCGGTCGGGGCGCCTCAGGCAGCAAGCAATAAACTTGCCCCACCGGAAAGCCCGGTGGCATGGCCTGGGAGGGTGGACTTCCTAGGTATTACCCAGGCGGTGTATCTCAGTCCAACAGGTGCTGGGCCGGTTCCCGGCCCCTCACCTGTTGGGCTGAGTGTCAAGTGACGAATCCTTGACTGGTACTACCCTGTCTCCATGCAGTCGAAGCCGCTAGGAGACACATCCCATCATAAAAGGTTTGACCTATCAATGGGGTATGATCCCACACAGTCGGACGATTCTATTTATAAACGATGCTACTAAGAACTGACGAATCAAATTAATTCACGTTCTACTACCAACCAATCAGAAACCAGAATTGCTTCATAAATATTAAACCTTTTCTGGAACAATTTCACATGTTCTTTTCCCGGGTTTCGACACGGTAAGAATATTTTGTTCTGTGGAACTGTCTACTACAAACAAGTCACCTCCCAGGACTTGTGTGTAACAGCGAACCATCTGAAACTGTTCTGAAACTCAAAATGGCTTACACTTCTAGAGCACTAATTGTCTCTGTAGACACACGACGGTCCTTGTTCATGTAATTCTTTATTTGG